>NC_046364.1:38549072-38679072 GCF_011125445.2 Fundulus heteroclitus
TTGGAAAAGAAAAAGCATGAAAAAATAAAACAAAAGCTGCATTACTGATATTTGTAGCAAAAGTGCTCTTTTGCTACTTTTTTTTTTTTTTTTTTATTAACCAAACATCCACTCGGCGTATTTCTGTGAGTCTTTTTCAAGAAAATAATATTTTTTTTGTCAGAAGGGCATCATCCATTTAACGCTGTGCTTCCTGTTCTTAGCTGGCCTGACTCAGAAAGCTCCTTCTGCATCAGAAGAGTACATTTAAAAATAACTTTTCCACCATAGATGACTATGAAAAGGCTGATTATTTATTTTTCAAGCTTTAAATATTTATAGGTTTTTGTTTCTTAAAAACTTTTATAAGTGTTGTTTCAATGTTTGAGTTTTTGCTTTCTATTGTGAGGCTTGATTGTACAGTTTGGTGTGATTTATTTTGTGTTCTTGGTTATTTAAAATCTAACTTTGCTCTCTACAGGTGGACCAAATAAAAATATCCTCACTGCTTGAAGAGACTTTCAGCCAAGCTGTCCCCTAGCACGTCTCATCAGAAGTGCTTTTTCTCTGCCTGGTTACTCGTTCCTCCTGGATGCACAACAGATTGTTTGGCAAGTCTTTCTACAGAGCTTTGAGTGGTTTTATTATTTGACCAAAACACTGAAGGATCCCTTACACCAGGGAATAGAATATTTTAAAAAGCCCAAAACATCCAACATAAAGCCAGACGACCCCCACACCCAAAGAAACCATCAGCTGTGAACTTGTGTTTTACTTTAGGCTGAGTAATAATTGTTAGGCAAATTCATCCCAGCCTGGAAACCAATGCCTTCTTCAAGTGTGCTTTGTTTACATGAGGAGCTGCTCTGCTTGTTTGTTTCTTCGGAGGACTTAAGTCTAAAGCACCTTGGAGATCTGATTGTCTCCTTCACCACCCTGACGGTGTTGTCCTTTTGTTTTCGTGGCAGCATCTGGACCCGCTGACAATCAGCACAGCAGTAGTTTCCCTGGAGACTACTTATCCCCTTTCCAAGTACATCATACGAGCCAGGCTACTCTAATTCCTCATTTCATATATGGTTCTCATTGTTTTTTTGTTCAATGTTTACGCTTTCTTTCATATCATTCTTGGCTTTTTGTGCTTTTTTTTCTGACCAAGCCTTCTAACTCATATGTGTGGACATTTTTGGCAGGCACGAAACTTCTTTAGGTGACCTTACTATCAGAAAATATTCATACTGTAAGAAGCCTTTATTAAAGAAACAAAGTAGGTGCATTATGGTATTTAACTTTTTGAAAGTACATTACTTCCTTACTTTGAGGTACTGTGATTTGGTGTCTTGAAATGTCAGTTTGTTTTTTATATTTATGTTTTTCTGTCTGTTATTAACGCTTTCAGGTCTATATATCTAGATATATCTTCTGTTTACAATTGCTGCTGTCCGTGTGGACCAGTGTTACTCTGCCCTTAGATTTCATATAGATCATGTGTACTGAACTTAGGTGTAATAATGAGTCTTTGCTCCGTGGTGTGTTTTATAGGAGAAACAGGTAACCTTTATCCCAAGTGTTCTTTCCATATTTATCTTCTTGCATACCGCTAGCCCTATTGAGGGGTCTGAGCCAACAAAATACCTTTTAGTTATTAATGAGTTAAAACTAAGAGCTTTGTGTTGGTTTGCCATTCTCGGTTTAAAAAGTTTGCACACAACATTTCATGCAATATAGATCATAGACCTTATTTGAGACCAGGAGTTATATTGGCTTTTTTCTTTTTAGTAACATTAGCCTCCAAATACCGGTATTTCTTTATTTTTTTTTTTTTTAAAAAAAGGTCAAATATTTCTAAAAACTCAGCATAAAACAAAACTGCGAAGAATTACAGCAATGTCTGTCCGTGTTAAACCTTTGGTTCCATAAATTGATCCTTTCTATATCTTTCACTGGTATTTTTTTTAACACTGTTTTATGAGCTCTTCAATTGCTCCAGCAATCATTAAAACATGAGCTCCTCTTAAGTCCTGTTTCCAAATGTATTCCAGTTACTATCTGCTCCATGCTGTCAATCTTAGTGCATTGTTTATGTCATTTTAATTATTTTCCCTCTTTGTGAACTTCTAAGATTGTATTTAACCAGGGGAATGTAAATGGACCGCCTTCGAGGACCGAAGTGGTTCAGACCAACCAGCGCGACCATCAGAGTTTGTATTGACTGTCTGCAGCCTATCTGTTCTTCATTAGCACCCCATTCATTAGCGGTGATAAAACTGGTTATTAAATAATCAAAGACATACGACAGCTTTAGTCTGTTACTCCACGATGTGAGCTTTTGGTTGTATTTAGGTATTTTATGGATTGTATTTGACACAGATGTCAGTAAACGTGTGCCTTTTTGATGCTTATATGCTGGCTTAAGTCAGGACCCAGGTTCAATGCAAATAAATGGATGAATGAATAAATGGATGGCTCTGTTTTGTTCTGTGTGGCATTATTTGTAAGCCTATACACAAATATACATGCATGTCATCTGAGAGGGTTGTAGTCACTTCTTAAAAATTTACAGGTGCATCTCAATAAAATGGGATATATATTTAGGGAGTTCATTTCAGTAATTAAATTTTAATGATTGTTGTTTACACTTAATGAAAATTCTGAATTTCTGAAATTCAATCACTACTTAAGACTCATAAAAATGATATTTTTGTCCTAGAAAGTGGGAATACTGAAAGGTTAGTCTATGGACTGTACAGGATATGCACTTTATTTTTTTTCCCCCTGAATTGCTGCAATGTTGTGCGGTCAGGAAGCCATTTAGTCCGGTTCTGCTGAGTTATTAGGAAGCTCAAGTTGCTTTAATAGTGGCTTTAAACTCATCTGCATTGTTGGGTCTGTTGTCTTACATGTTCCTCTTGACAGTTAAACACAGTGATACCAAATGCTGTTCAACTAGGTATTGGTGCTTTTAGTAGTCTGAGCAGAGGTCGAGCTCTGCTGAAAAAAGAAATTAGGATCTCTATAAAGCTTATTAATGGAGGGGAAGCATGAAATGCTCTAACAACCTTCTGGTAGATGGCTGTGCTGACTTTGAAAGTCATAAAACACAATTTGACCAGCAACAGCACAGGATGTGGGTCCTCAAATCACTACTGGCTGGGAAGTAGTTATAATTCTGTTTCCTCTCCACTCTTCCTAGGACTTTGATTTCGTAATGTTATGCTATGTTTACTTTAATCTGAAGAGAAGTTGTGGGCCACTTGGCAACCGCCAACCCATTTTCCCCTTAGCTCAGGTACTCTAAGACTCAGTTTCAGGAGTGCAACAGTTTTGGCACATGTCCTAGAAATGTCTCGAGAGCTTTCTAGGACACCAACACAGATCTGTGTTGGTGTCTCCTGAAGCGCTGACTCCACCTTCAATTCATGTCTTGTGAATCTGTCCCAAACTCTGATATGGCCTCTGCATCACAAACCTCTCAAGGCTGCATCAATCTCTGTCCCTTTTACAACTTTCTCTACCACCCCACCCCTTTTTTTTTTTTTTCTTGAACCCCAATTTTTTATAAAATGCCTGGGGAAATCAGCTTTTTTAGCTTTAACTTTTGTGGCTTAGCTGTGGACTTTTGATATTTGAAAAAAATATTTTTAATTTGTAAGAAAGTGAATTATGGCACTTTCATTGGGTGTAAAGGGCAATCATCTAAGTCATTAGATTAAATATATTCCCCTGCGTTTAATAAATTCAGAATAAATTAAAATGTCGATATTTTTGAAGAATAAATTCTGATTTCTAATTTAGTCGCAGCAGGGGCGCACGCAGGAGGTCTCAGGTAATTCCCAGGTAACTGATGACGTCATCCAGGAAGTGGAGAGAGGGACGTCCGTGTGGGACACAGCGGCTCAAGACGCTTTTGTTTTGGAGTGGTTACTGTGGGGAAAAAATCCCGAAAACACGATAAAAAGGAGGAAAGATTTTAACCTCCAGCAAAGAGATGTGCAGCTTCGGTGAGTGTTTGCTCTCTTGTTTTGGGAGATCTAAAGAAAAAAAAAAGCGCGTTTTCAGAGAGGGGTCAAGGGTTGTCCGCCTTTTGCCTCCACAGCAGGCCTGCAAGCGTTGGACGGATTTTTATTAACGAAACGTGGGCATCCTTTGTCAGTTCATTTACGGAGTCCTAGAAAATAATACAACTTCCAGATCAGCAACAGTCCGTAAAGTAGCCTACGGCGGCCACCGTAGTAAAGCCTTTGCGTGCATAAATGCACTTTCTGCGATTTAACCTGTTCATTAAAAATGTTTCCTGTTTGGTAAAGATTAAACCCAAGAACAGGGAAATGATTACGTGTTTAGCTAAACCTTAATGTGTGAGCCAAGAGCTATTTAAGCTATTCACTGGTTGGTATATAATCGTTCCATATATTGCTTGCTTGTAGCCTAATGTCTGTAAGCAAGGTATTAATGCCATCAACAGATCTAGATTTAAAGTAATCTTTTAATTTTGCCCACAAATGTCTTCTGTCTTGAAGTAGTTAACATTGGGTTCTGGAGCAGCTGACTAGAATCTGGTAGAGAGGGAATCCGTGGAGGCAGCTGCAGATTAGGGTGATGGTAAGGAGTCCTTTCAGCCTCAAAGACACGGAGATACCATCACCATAAACAAATGGTCAAAAACAGTCAGTAATTATAAGAAGGCCTTGTTTGCTGTAATACCAAAAATAAATTTCAATTATTATTGAGAGGGGAGGAAATATTTTTTAACATGCAATTCTTAATGAAATGTTGCTAAACTTTTTTGGCTTTTTAAAGTTGAAGGTCCTTTTACATTTTCAGTACACTTGCCTCATTTCTAATCAGAAACAAACTTCCAGGTTGAATAAAATACATTTAAAATCTCTCAGGGATATGAATAATTTTGGGCTTAACAGTATAACCAATAAGCCCTTTTCAAAATTAGAAAAGTATTATTGTTATTTAAAAAAAAAAGTCTTCTCAGGGCTGTTTACAAAACAAGGCCAATTTCATATCTAGATATACAGAATCCAGGTTGGTCCAAATTCAGTACAAATCAATCCAATCATTTCCAAATACAATTTAGTTGTATAGTCACTTTCACATTCAATACATAACCCAAATCAAATTTGATCCCAAGTATAATGCAGTACAAGTTAAAGTTCAATGTGTGGACATTTTGGTTCACTGCTGCAGTTAATGCTAGCAGTTGGTAAAACATAACCTATCTGGGGAGACCCAGGCGGTTGCATTGAATCTTTGACTTTAGTTGCAACCCCTCTTCCTGAGCAATTAGGTGGCAACAGAAGAAAACTGTGTTAAATTTCCATTTAACACAAAAAAATCTCCAGACGATCCATCTTCCAGCTCAAGGATATTATTTACCATTTAATCTTAAATATCTGCTGAAGTCTTAAAACCTACACGTATTATTACTGTGACAGTAATAAAATCTAAATATTTGTATTAAAACTAGAATGTGTCTCATTTGTCTGTAATTATAGCTTCTCACTAATTCCTGTCTGTCCTAATGGCACTGAAACATAGAAGCTATTCCTTGTTCTTCTGCCCCGCAGATAAGGACAAAGGGCCTGGCAGGCTGATGAAAAAGGGGCTGATTCTCATCCTGGTCGGCCATATCAACTTCATCCTGGGCGCCATCGTCCATGGCAGTGTCCTGCGTCACATTTCAAAACCCAGCCAGCACATCAGTACTGAATACACAGTAGCCAACATCATTTCAGTCACATCTGGCCTGCTGGTGAGTTACTTCTTCAGACCTTTTGTTTGGTTTTAAATCATCTCAGCAGTTCAGGTGGCTCAGTCTGTGCTCCCATCCAAATCTGAAGGACCATGTTGTGTGCCAACATCATTACTTTTTCTTACCCTGGTGTCGCCTTTATATCTTCTCTCTTCTCATCCAAGTTCACCTCTCTGTTTTAGTCTTCCTCTCCTCTGCTCTTCCTCTTTCTCTCTGCTGATGAGAATTACTAAGCAACCACAAATTTCATAATTGTTTATTATTTAATTTTTCTGGTTTGAGAATTAGGTTTAATCTTAATTACATGATATTTATTCATATTTATATTGTCAAGATTAAAAAAAATTTTTTTATTTTTTAAAGGCAGAAAAAGCCTCCAGCAGAACCAGGTTCAGCATGAGCAACCATACATTTTATTTGAAATACATAAAATCTATCCTCTGGTGGCTAAAGTTCTACAGTTTGTTTAGCTAGGCTTATTGAGCAGTATACTTAGTTTTTAGTATTTACGTTGCACTGCAAAAGTGTACTTAAAAATGTTTAACATCTTTTAATGTTATAACTACACATCTCAAAATATTTGATAGATTTTTTTAACATTTTATTTTATTTAATTTTACTTATTTTTTGACAGATCAACATTTGCATAATTGCAAAGTGAAGGATTATTGGAGTTTATACAAATAAAAATATGTAAAGTCTACCATGCTTCACTGTTCGGCCTCAGTGACCCGATAGTTTGTGGAAAAAACATTTTGCTGTAGTTACATTTGCAAGGTTGTTTTTGTTTTCACATCCAGAGTAAAACATTTGACAGTCTTCTAGTTCTAGCTCCATTAGGTTGGTGGGAGAACTTCTGCACTGCAATTTGTGGCTACTAACACAGCTCACCACCGTCAGGGTGTGAATGTGAGACTGTAGTGTGAAGCGCTTTGGGGTCTTCAGACTAGTTAAAGCGCATTGCAAGTACAAGACATTTACCATTTCTTTATTCTTTCTTCAATTTAACAATGTTGTCACTATTGCATTGAGTTCAGATTTGTGGAGATTTGTGTGTGTGTGTGTGTGTGTTGGGGGGGGGGGGGTTCTTGGTGGGTAAGCAGTCTTTTCACTTTAAGATGTCTGCTTGAACAAAGGTCTGAGACTTCTTTAGATATTGTTTAAAGAATGTAACTGTGCTTTAAACTTGTCCACAGCTTGTTGCACCAATACCAGCATTGATTCTGTAACTTCTACATTTAATATTAAAGGGGACATATCATGTTTTTAAATCCTTTCTTCTCACATTGAAATCATTCATGTGTGATCTATATACAGTGAAAATCCCTTCGTACCCCTGTTCTGAGGTCTGAGAAAAACTCATTCTGGAGCTGTTTCTTTAAATCTAGAGGGACTTCCTTCACACCCACCTTGAGAGCGTTGCACTCCACCCCGTTCGGCCATTTTTTGTAATATGCTGGGGGACAGTGTAATGAGCAAGCAATCATTTTCAGTCATCAAAACTGAACGACTTGGACAGACTATTCAATATTTCTGAACTCCTACAGACTCCAAGTGCACAACAAAATGTATTTAAGAACTAAAAAAAGTTGATTTGCGCTTGATTTTGTGCTAACAGCAGCTTTAATGTGCTGTTGATACAACAGGAGACCTCTCACCTCGGCTCCACCCAGATGGCCAGCTATATTTCCTTTGAACTCCTGAGCTACCACTCAGCAATTAATCTGCCTTTGTACACACTCCCGCCCTCTTTCTCTTTCCACTGCAGTGTTAAAAGTAACCAGCATGAGTTATGTAGAGTCTACAATGCAGAGTGGTATGAAGCAGAAACTGCTTTGATCAAACACATAAAGATAGCTTAAAGAACACATAAAGATCACAACTAATAAAGATAGCTTACGCTATCATGTTATTTCTTGCAGTTCGATGCGCATTAACCTTTTTATTTCTTCTATTTTATGATTTTTGTCTCGTGATTTCTGTTTCGCTTCTGCCACGGAGCAGCAACTTAACAAGCACTAGATAGAAACATTTAGGTCCCAGAGTTGATTATCCTCTCTCTGCTCAGTAATACTGCTGTGTTTTTCCTCTGTGATCAAGACCGAACTTGCCCGTCATAAAGGAGCTGGTTCTTCAAACCAATCAGTAGTCCCTGGAGGGCAGGCCTCATTACATTCATTTATCAGATAAACTGACACTTG
The DNA here is from genome assembly GCF_011125445.2 of Fundulus heteroclitus. NCBI lineage: Eukaryota > Metazoa > Chordata > Actinopteri > Cyprinodontiformes > Fundulidae > Fundulus > Fundulus heteroclitus. Next base: position 38,557,017 of record NC_046364.1, read on the forward strand.
TCAGCCATGAGATGGTGTGAACCTTCACTTTTTTTAAAAAATGACTTACAAATGGGACATGACGGTTTTAAACGAGGCAGAATATATAGGGGTTACAAAATGTATGGATTAGATTTAGTTTTTTTTATCGATGGCTTTGTTTTCTTGATGTGCTCTGTTCTGTGCTCTGAATTAGTTCACCTTTTTTTTAGCCAAACATGAAATTAAAAATCCAGCTTCACAACCGGGGGCTAGGATTCCTTGCTGTTCCACCCGAGCTAATAAAGCCTACCTTGTTCATAGTTAAAATGCTCATCTTCTCATGTTGATCTGACAGAGCATTGCCTCTGGGATTACTGCCATTGTGGTTTCAAGGAACCTTCACAAGATTAAGCTGGTAAGAGTTTCATTTGGCTTCAGATAGTGAAACACATCTGGTTGTGATTTTTTTTTTTTTTTTTTTTGGCAAATCTCTTGATGTTGTCTCTGAATCCTCAGCAAATAGGGCTTCTGGTTTCGTCATTCCTGAACGCTTTGCTGTCGGCGGCGTGCTGCGTCGGTCTCCTCTTGGCCATCAGCATCACCATTGCCCAAAATGGGAGCGGTCTGATGTATGGATGCAACGACACAGTGGTGCCCATCAATGCCCGCTCGCCTGTCAGTGCCCAGTGCCCGTTTGACACGACACGAATCTATGTGAGTGAAGGGTGGAACGTTTCCTGCTTATTTTTCTTGTATATGATTTTGCTTTTGCATTTATAAGCATCACAGGAGAAACTTTATCTTGGCTCCACTTCCTCCTGTCCCTCAGGATACCACTCTGGCTCTGTGGATCCCCTGCGCTCTGCTGTCGGCAGCCGAAGCCGGACTGTCGCTGTGGTGCTTCATCGTTGGACTGGCGCTCAGAGGGCTGGCACCCTGTGGGAAAAGCTACATCAAAGAGCAGGTGGGTTTCTTTGTGCGAGGCAGACGGATGTGCTTGGAGGCTCTAACTGTTGTCTGGGACTGTCTGAATCTCTCTCTCTGACTCACAATGGTGTTCTGGTTCTGGCTTGATTTTTATTCAAACAGAACTTAATAATTTGCAGGATAATCATGTCAAGTCCACCTGGGGAATTTCCCTATAAAATGTTTTTCTTAGCCTTTTATTTCTTTTTAATAGTTGAAGAAATTCTAAATATAGTATAGTAAAAATATAGTAGTCATAGTAGTTAAGTATTCAGTGAACATCTCACTTTTACAGGAGGATTTTCAGAAAGGCGTCACTTTTATTTTGACCTAAATTATAAAGCAGGTTTCAGAAGGTCGTATTCTCTTCTATTCTCTTATGTATGTGTTATCTAGAGTATATTATGGTTAATAATAATAGTAATCATCATAAATGATAATAATAACAATGAATAATGAGTATTTTCCCCATTTTTATTCACCTACTAAAAAGTCTTTAATATGTAAAAGTGTTTTTTTTTCTGTGGAGGTTTGATATGGCTAGGAATACATGTTGGTGTGAATCTAAATTAAAAAGTGTGTTACGGTTAGTATTTAATCATTTCTATACAATTATAAGATATGAGACATTAGCTTTCATATTAAGTTATTTAATCTGCAATGCTTTGTCTTATTGCATAAATAATTATATGAATGGGACATAACCGTGACTACAGCTACGGTGGATGGAGTAGTTGTCTTACAATCAGAAATTCCCACTTCCTCCTGTGACACGTGCCTCTGGGCAAGGCACTTTACCCTAAGTTGCCTACCAATAAGCGTAGCAGTGTATCAGCGAGGCACTAGTGTAAAGCACTTCGAATACTCGATATTCAAGCCTTCAATCTTTCCCCTCAGGGTCATTATAAAACATTTTTCTGGAAACAAGATTTTATTTTACTAAAACTAAAGATTTTTATTTTTAAGATTAAGATTTTTGGGACATTTTGTTTAAATGTCTTTATGTCATTGTTGGGGCTTTTTAATTCTTTTTCTTTTTTTTAAACTCCTCTTTAACATTGAAATTGCATGGTAAGAAATCCAATATTTACTGGAAATCTTTTCTATTTGTTGATGTTTTTCCTATACTTTACTGATTTGTTTACTTTTCGCTGTGACATAGAAAAGGGATGATAAAAGTTTTTTTTTTAACACTGATCAACAAAAAAATTATCTTATGCCCTCCAGTTACTTAGGTATAAAATTTTATTCTAAATAGACTTAATTTTTTTAAATATATATAATTAATTTTAGTATAGAATACTAAGGCGCCAATGTTTTATTACAGTAATGATGTTCCATTGTTAAATATCTTGATTATACATTTTATTGGACAGCTGTAGCAGATGTGTTCAAGCTAATAATATTTTCTTCCTTTTGGATCACAGTTGGAGGAAGAGGCTGAGCGCTCTCCCCAAACCCGCCGCCTGATCGGAAAACATCTAAACACTCAAGCCTAAAGCGCCTCAGAAGTCTGTTGAAGTCCGTCCATTTCAAACAGAAGAACATAAAGTGCCATAATGAATATTAATAAGTGCTCATAGGTGTGTGTCCTGAAACGGCCTCCTCGCGGTTTGGGTTCATTAGTGGCTGATATGTGCTCAGCGTGTTTTTATTATGGAGAAACCAGTGTTTATATAGACTGAGTTGTTTGCTATATTTTTATTTGTAGGAATTCTTATTCTACAGAACGCAAAAAGAGTCATTATTTAGCTTTTTCTTCACATTCTTAGCCACTCCATTAAATCTTTTAATTCATATGTTTTCTTCTTTTTTTCTAAATTCAGATTTGATTTCCAGTGTGAAACTGGAATAAAATAAAATGATTTACCTAATTTATCCATCCACTTTAATGCCATTAAATAGTAAACTGCATGTTTGTTTTGGTATATTGTTGCCGTTATACCAGAAGGTAAAACAGACATGCAGTGTTTGCGGGTAGTTCTCTTATAATGAATATTATCATGATTAAAATAGACTAATAATTATCAGTTTCTGATATATCTTACTGTAGTTGCCTTGTTAAGAAATCTGTATTTGTGGGACAAAAACTCTCCATTTCAGTTTTTTTTCTACATCATTTGACATTGCCAAGTTTGTTCATCGGTATTTTTTTTATCAAATATGAAGAGAAACACTCAAATATTTTGTTAAATTAATTTATTTGGAACTACATACATTAAAATTGTTGAATCTCGCCAAAGCTGTGTACGGACTGAGTGCATTTATGTATGTTCTGTAGAGTAATGGTGGGCATTGTTATGTGGGGTCATATTAAAAGGTTAAAGGCAGTATGTGGGTCAGCAGCATGAGCAGCCATAGAGCTGGACCCCCCACAATTTTCTGACAGAGAGGATCAGGATCAGATCATCCATGAAACGGTTAATCTACGGCCGTGCTTAATGCTGTGGAAGGAAATCATAGCACACAGTGCTAATCCTGAGGCTCTGGGGGACAAATATTGACACAAGTGTTGACTTATACAGTCACAACAACTTGTCAAACTGCAACAGGAGATTTAAATCATTTTAAGGAGGACTTTAAAGATACGAGTAAAAAACATGATATAAAATGAACAGTCACACATTCTTTGCTTCTTAGTATTAAGTGTTATTTAAGCTTTTAATCTGTGTCATTAAGTTAAGAACAGATATGGACTTCTTAAAACTAAACTTTGGAAAACTAAAATCTGGAGCTTTTATGAGTTTTATAATACTGTTGGCAAATGCAGTCACATATTAACAAATTAGAGTATCAGCAAAAATGTTTGTTCATTTCAGTAACTGTATCATGGATACTACATGGATATACACAGTGGTATATTTGAAGTATTTATTTCTGTTACAGTATTGAAAGCTAAAATTCTGTTTCTCACAAAATGTAAATATGGAATCACAAATCTTTAAAAAAGAAAATTTGATTTTTAACAAAATATGTGAGCGTACTGTATAGGATGTCCATATGATGCACATTATACAGAGTCAGTACTCTCTGGGCCTCCTTCAGCTTGGAGTACCGCAGCGTGGCATGGGCGCTCTGCTGAGCTGTTATCTTTTATAGCAGCCTTCATTTTGTCTGCGTTTTTTGGGTCTCATTTCCTACAGGAAAAAAAAAATACCACAAAGATTATCTGCGAGGTTTAAGTCTGGACATTTTAGTTAAGCAAGGGATAACCATGTTTATTAAACTTGGTAGTGGTCCATTTGGCAGTGTAAGCAGGTGCCAATTTGTGTTGGAAAAACAAAAGCAGCCTCTCCACATAATTTGTCAGCAAAAGAAATTATCTAGTTCTCTAAAATTGCCTGGTAAACCGTTCTAGTGCCTTTGGATATGATAAAAAACACATTGGACCAACACCAGCATGGCAGATCCCTGCACTTTAGTTTTCAAATGTAAAGCTAAGGTTAATGTGATCAGAGAAAACGAGGACTTTGGACCCACATCGAGCAACAATCCAGTCTTTTATCTCCTTAGTCTGCTGCAGTCCACGGTTTCTGAAACTAAACCAAACTCTTAAATGAGCTTTGGTTCACAATTCTCTTCTGGCAGCACTTATTCCTTTTGCTTGAGCATCCTTTTTCACATGCTTTTCTTCCACTCAACTTACCAATAATAACACATGCATCCATTGTCTGTACCCGCAAGGTCACAGGAGGCGGGCTACACTCTGGACAGGTCCATCACAGAGGAACTAGAGACACACACCAACACCTAAAGACAATGTGGAAGACAATTAACCCAATAGTCATGACTGTGAAAGGAAGCAGTGCAACTATTTGCTGCAAGGCAACAGTGCTGCCACATGCATCTGTGTGCAGCCCCCGTTAATACAGTCATATTCAATAATATAGGATGTTGTTGAAATGTTAATTTAATTCAGTAACTCAATACGCTATTGAAAACACATTATACATTAATTGCACAGACTGCTGTTTTTAAGCTTCTATTTCTGTTTAATATGAGGATTTTCTATTTACTGTTAACAAAAACACAGCATTTATGATTAGAATACACCAATAAAACAATGTATAAAGAAATGTGGGCTAAATGACAACATTTAATACCTTTAAGTATTTTCAAAAGGTACTTTTAATCTGAGAAGTGACCCTGATCAGAATTTATATTCTAATTTATTGAATATTAATTATTTTTATTAAACCTTTATTTAACCAGATAAAAGACCCACTGATATCCAGACCTGTTTCACAAGTCCTGGCTGTGACCTGGCCAAGAAAGGCAGCAGCACAAGTCATAATGGACAAGACAGACAACAATAACAATTATTCAAATATATTTATTGCCATCAATTTCACAATTATGACTGAACAACTAACTTCTTTAGCTATGACATTTTAAGGCTTACTCTCTATGTGGAGGGTGTCAATGACTGTTGAGTGAGTAGTTTTGTCTTATGTAAGCCATAGCATTTCTGTATTAAAATGCATTTTTATTGCTCTTATCTAACATTCTAGTTTATAGAGAAACTTGATCTGGGGTTTTCATCAACTGTAAGCCATAGTTGTGAAAATTAGCTGCAGTAGAGGTCTCAAATATATCACTCTGTGGGCAGCAAATTCATTTTTGAATTGATTTACTGAGAATAAATGAACTTGTCAGTAATATTCTAACATATTGCAATGGAGCTGTTATGGGACAAGGAGATCTGGGCTTTATGTTGAGAGAAACGAATTAGTGGCACTCTGTGAAGGACAAAAAAGGAGACAGCGATAAATAAATGCAGAAATAAAGAAAATGTAGCAAATGACTGGGATTTATCATCTCCCGTTTTTAAATTCATATTTAGAAATAATATTTTTTGGGCATGAAGCAGCAGTCCAGTCAACACATTAGGCTTCATAAGCATGCCATTATACTCCAGATGAATTTTTAAGCAGCTCACTGTAGGGCAACACGCCCACATCCACTCCTACGGTGGAGTCTGTCTGCGCGGTCACGCTGAGTCCGCGCTCCCGATGACTAGTGGGCTGCACGCTGCACGCAGCCAGCTGCAGAGGAGAGCCGAGCGGCCGCGGCGTTGTAGCGCTGCGGTGAACGGAGCCCGGAACCAGCCGAACGGTCCGCTGCTCTACACACCAGGTAAAGCGTTTCCTACCGTAACGTCAGACCTCATCGCTGCTGCTGGTGTGATTGTGAGCCGTGAAACAGGCGTGCAGACTTGGACAATAAACGCTTTAAAGGGAAAATTGCGCGCAGACAGCGCGCTGTTGCTGCGTGGGAGACGCTGCGGTGACAAACAGACTGTGATGGGGATTTTTTTCGCGTGTCACCGCGTGTGGTTGTCTCGGTGGATGATGCGGTGTTTAAGGGCTCTGAAACCAACAGCCTCGTTTTTCTGGTAACCTAAAGGAGCGGACGCCAACGGCGCGCCTCGCCGTCAGTGTTACGCAGGTGTTCACCTAAATTAGTAATCAATATAGCGATGTTAGTGGCGGCTGGCTGACAGCTCTGCTTCAAGCCGTCGTGACGCAAAGCTTTAAACAAAAAAGGTCTAATTTGTGCTGCGAGCATATGCGTAAAGTTTACCATTCAGCCACACGGAAAGTCGCGTTATGTCTCAGTGCGAAACATCACAGAGCGGCGTTACCCTACGGAGCGCAAAACGTGCCATAATGTCATAAAGAATTAAAAAATATTTCACCTGCCGCCATGAAAGTAAACTGTTTATAAATTAATAAGGATATTTATTCCTAATTAAATTGGAGGTCCACAAATAGATAATGAAATGGTTTTGTATATATACGACATATATGTTGGAGACAAATACATAATTTAACTATAAAATGTATTTGGGGAGTGTTGGCCCAGTGGTTAGAAAGCAGGGAGCTTTCATCCTGGAGAGCCTGCAAGGTTCTGGGTTTGAAGCCCACAAACTGCCACTCCTGGTCCCTGAGCAAGACCCTTAGCCCCAGAATGCTCCCCAGGCGCAGCACAGTGGCAGCCAGCTGCTCCCTGTGGAATGGGTTAAAAGAAGGGACAGATTTCACTGGAATGTATGCTGCAATGACGGAGATAAGTGTTGTTGTTATAACTAAATCTTCAATTATATATAATTCTATGACACATGTGTCTGAGTAAAATGTTTAAAAAAAACCAAATCTGTTTATGAGGTGGTTAAGCACAACACTATTAAACTATTATTACATTTTTTCTTACTTATTTATTTCATGGTCTTGTGCTGCAACACATCATGAATTGATTCTGTTAGTCAAAACCTAGTTGTAATACTATGATCTGTACTTTTTCTTTAACATAAAAAGTACTCCTGGAACAGCTCTCTGTCTCTCTGTTTGCTCTTTCCTCTCAAACCCTCAGTCGGTTGCATTCGATGGCCGATCATACTAAGCTGAAGACCTCTTCCTGTTAAAAGGAAGTTGTTCCTTTCGGCTGTCGCCACATTCTTGCTTGAAAGAAGGATTGCTGTAAACTCAGTTACTCCATGCAGTTTGCTGGGTTTTGCACAGATGACTTGCATTATAAAATAAATTTGTTGGCACTGTATTATAATGTGTACTGAATTATAATGTATGTAACTGAATTTTAATCTGTAGCTATAGTGATTGGATTGCTTCACGTATATAAATGGTGTTTGGTGTTTGTCTGTTTTTTATATTTGCTTTGAATCGGCATTATACTAATAAACTGAATACAGCTGATTGGAACTGAAGTCAGATGGCAGAGTTAAGTGGCCTAATATGGTTTACTGTGTTTACTGTGCAGGTTAACCAGACTGATGCTGAGGGTGTATTTAAAGAACAACAATATGTTTATACTCTATTCAGTTAAATATTGAAACAATTATTTATATATATATATATATATATATATATATATATATATATATATATATATATATATATATATATATATATATATATATATATAATTAAATAATATTTTGATATTCAATTTTTTATTCAGTAATTTCTAAAACATATTTAATTTTAACTATGGCATATACGAATAACTTGAATTATTTTAAAGATTTTTTTTTATGCCAGCTTTTGCACTCCATATTGTGTTGCCCAGTGAAGGTCGTACAAACCTGAGCAGAGGGGGGATTGTCTGAGCTTCTCATCCGCAGGTGTACGTTCACATCGGCGTCTAAGCTGACAGGAGCCTGTCGCGGTTTACTTTGAACACACTTTCTGTAGTCTGCAACCTGACCCCGCTGACTCAGCTCTCATACAAGAAGATAATCCGACACTGAGACAAGCCAAGACAATTTTTCTTAAGAATGCGAACACACTCTCTGTCAGAGCAAAAATCTGCTTTGCACCCATCTGGGTGATGTAAATGTATGACTATAATAGGATGACTTTATTCATGTAAAGAAGGGTGGGGCTGATCAGAGATAATATCAGAAACAGTAAACTTCAAGGAAATCCACTTTGCTTTTTTAGGCTATAATCCCCTCTTTGTATTTTAAACTTGTAAGACCTGTTTTCAGGATCCAAGGCAGTCTGACGGTTTAAAGAGAGACGTTTTGTGTCTTTGCAGATAGATCGGCTGAAGGATTTTTGGTGATTATGGTGCAACGGACCCTTTGCAGTTACCCCAGTCATCTCTGGAAATGTAGCAACAAAAGATAAAGCAACTGAAAGAAGACAGACGGCGAGGAAGCCCACAGGAGACAACTAACAGATGGAGCTCTGAAATAAGCTTGGGGATGTTAGGAGGTTTGCTGGCCTTTGACCAGTGGAGCGCCAGGATTCATAGAGGATCCTTCGGAAGAGGAAACGGTTTAGACATTCTGAAATGCAATGAGAAGAGGTCCTTGTCTGTTGGAGAATGACACAAAGTGCAGCTCTGTTGAATCTGGAGTTTCCTTGTGCAGTTTAGTCTTGATGCATCCTGTCTGTGGATTTCACTTTTAGTGTCAGCTTGTGGTACTTGCATGACTTTCAAAATGGACACATTTCTCTCTGATCAAGCTGCAGTCAAAATAAGGATGAAATAAACGGTCTGGAACACTTGACGACATGTCGAACGTTAAAAAGAAAACACCTGCCGGAGGAGGATGTGGCAGAGATGGGCTTTCAAAGACTGTAACAACCAGCTGCAGACAAAAAGTCCCCTCCTGCTATCTGTTCGTCCTCCTCCTCCTGCTTTTCTTCTCCCCGGGTGCACCTCACATGGAGTCCATCGAGAGCCACAGTGAGTTCAGCTGTGAGCCCATCAGGCTGAGAATGTGCCAGGATTTGCCTTACAACACCACCTTCATGCCCAATCTCCTCAATCATTACGACCAGCAAACGGCCGCGCTGGCCATGGAGGTAAGCGTTTTTTGGTTTTTTTTAGTGCATCTCAAAGGCGTTTTGTGTGTGAAAATGGGGAGTAAGGCTACTGCTGTGAAAGACACGCTGCTCTTTTTGAAATGCAAGAAATTGCACAGGGCTTAGAAGCGGTGTGCAGAAATGGTTACTGACTACAAAGCAGCAGTCTGCAGAGTTTCATCTTGTTATGTCATGCATCTGCTGGGGTCTGAAGGATTTCTCATGCAGCCCAAAGTGACAGGGCCAGATATAACTGTATCTGAATGAAAACCGACGTGCATCATGTGCTAAGGTTAAAAACGCAGTGCAGTCAGCTCAGAGTGAGATCATTCTCCGGCAACAGGGCCATCCATCAATCCATCCACGTTCTGTTGTCCAAAATCAAGCTCCGGATGAATTAACACATTACCCATTTGATTTTTTTTTTCTTTTTTAGGTAGGTTGCGTGTTCAGATTTTCAAAAAAAGGGGCTGTACAAGCACAACACAATGGCTTATGCTAATAACTCATATACTTTATCATCAGTGCATACAGGCATGGGCAGCTCAGGAACAAACATGAGGAATTCTTGCTTTATTCAAATGTTACCTCAGAGCCTTTAATCTGTGAGCTGCAGGATACACAAAGCTGCAGGCATGAAAATTGAGGATTTAAACGAAGCAGGGAAACGACAAGAAAGGGTTGCGCTTCATTTCTCTTTCTCGTGTTACAGATTCATCTTCTTGCTACATGTTGCTTCTCCCTGTAGACACAGATGGATGTATATGTACTCCTCCAGTCATTCCTGACCTTTTAGTATTTTCATATGAGCACTAGCTGACAGACAGAAGGAGCTATCTGATCAGCAGCAGAGGAGGGGAAAATGTTCTTCAATGAGGTGCGTGTGTGATTGAAAGCTTATGAGAAATGCCTTTGTGTGCGGGCATCGGTGTGTAGCAATTGAGGGGAAGAAGTGCCGTACTACACACTCTGCAGTAGTAGACACACACACACACACACACACACACACACACACACACACACTATACATCATTATCATGTTACCTCTCTTTCCTACTCCATTGTTACTCCCTGGAAAGTGTGAAAGGCCACAGAACAAGGTGTTATTCAGTAACTATTCTGTAATTACTTGTTTTTTGTCTGGATCAGACAGAATGCTATGCCAGAGTATGTCAAATCTGGGTATTTTCTGAGCCGTTAATTTTACTGAAAAACTATTATTTCCTCACTACAAAATGACTGTAACCCAAGCAAAGGGAAATGATCTCAAATTTCTTACATGAAATACTTTGATTATTTTCTTTTTCCACAAGCCGCAACATAACTTGACCAGCTGAGTATTAACACTGTTTTGGCTTCTATGTAACTGTGCGCCTGAGCTTTAGCATCCCAAAAGAATAACACCAGCCGCATGTTGAAATAAATCTCCTTCCAGCTGTTCATAGTTGGTATATTGAATTACTCCTGCTGAAAAGCAGATGCATTTGAATAAGGCCTGTGTTTACTGGCAGAACTGCATGTTTAATCCTGAGGGATTTTTTTTCTTTAGTTGTTTTATGCTTAGTAAGCACTTTCCCATGTCAAACCCACATACATGTTACCCAGATGATCTGAATTCTGTCTCAGTTCATGACAGAACAAGATTTCAGGGATTTCAGTTTTCCCTCCACATCAGTTATGCAGTTATTAAGGGTCTGGTTCATTACGCTCATAGCTTCAGTTACAGTCACGGCCTTTAATCAGCACATGAAGGACCATGCAATTGTTCAGTCATGTCAGTTCTCCACTGTCATGTCAAAACACGCTGCCTCGAAGCCCTCAAGAACCATCTGTTGTTGAACTTGATTTGACCCAGATGAAGTTGGAGCCAGGTAACAGACACCCACAGTCGCTTCAGTCATCTCTGAAGATGGCTGAGAAGCAACATGAGCCCTGTTATTTTTCCTGCTCTGCAGTGACCGGGGAGTGCTGTCCTGTTGGAAACCCTGGAGGAAATTTAATAATCCTAGAAAACATGGGCTGCATAATGCCAGCCTGTGTGTGTGTGTGTGTGTGTGTGTGTGTATGTGTGTGTGTGCGGGTTTTTGTTTTTTTGCGTTAGGAAATTAGCAATTTCTACGACATCTAAGAGACTGCAAACCTCCTCCTTGATCAGTTGAGTTTAATAAACTATTTATCTTTCCAGATTCTGTTCTGTTCAGATATTTCCAAGTCTTCATTCCTCATCACTGTTTATTTGTGATCATGTTTTAAAAACGGTTTAAATTCTGTTTTGCAGATCTTTGACATTTAAAATATGCTCTCATACAGGACATAAAATATCTCTGCTTTTTTTCCCTAATGAACACATAATTTAAGAAGTACTTAATCTGATTTAGAAGAACAAATTATAGAATTAGCGATTGGCAGCATGAGTAAAATTGTACTTCTATTCCTTTTCAGATCATAGTTTTTCAACAAACATGCAACCACTAACCCAACTTTATAGATGATCTTGTTTGCATACATTCACGTTGGTCCTGTAATAATGTTCGGCTTTGTGTACTTTCAGAACCAATAGTAATTCAGCAGCATTAATTCAGTACTTGTCAAAGCTCTGTATTCTGATCCTTATGCTTCTATGCAATGTTACCATCCCAGTTCTAAATTACGGATGTGGAAGCATTAGGTTGTGTGGGGTTTTGCTTCAGGAAGGACTGATGCACTTCACAAAAATGGATGGCATCATCTGGTAAAAACTTTGTGAAAATGATGGCATCTGAAAATGTGAACCAGGAAATTTTGGGTGCAAATATGGTCTTCCAAAAGCACAATTTTTTTTTTCTGTCCTTCTACCCTCTTTTTTCAGTGTCCATAATATGAAATGTTCCCAGCATAAATTATAATAAAGCTTCTTGAATGTACAAATCAAGTGGAGCACTATGGAAATACATGTAGTATTTCCCTTTTGGAAGAAAGCGAAATTGGATTTTTTTTAGGTAGAACAAAAAAAAAAATAGTTTTATGAAGAACTAAATGTATCTTTTTAGATGGACTATGGTATCTCAATGTCTTTTTAAGAATTTAGCTTATAGTATTGAACAAAGTTACCTGCAGTCTCGAAGCATGGCAAAAGTTTAGGATTTTATTTTAGGTATAATAATGGGAAAAAAAATTCACCACTAGGCTTTATTCTCTGTTGCTTCCACCAGATCAAGTTCTCAGTTTAATGTTTTAGACATTTGTTTTACTTCAGATTGCCCACCTCTAAGAGAATTCATGAAAAGATGTTACAGACATGTTAGAACAGGTTTTGTAGTCATATTTGCAGCTTACATATTTAAAGACTGGCTAAACTGTGGACTTTACAAATTACCTGTCACTGTCATGAATAGAGGCACTGACTATTGATTTCTTAATAGTTCAGCTTCATGTGAGATGCTTTAAAATTGGAATAATCCATGAAAGATCAGAAGTTTTTTTTTATTTTACGACTAAAGGAGTTTGTTTATTAAAACAGATCTTAGCAGTGTGTTTTAGATTTTTAGTTAAAAAATCTAAAACACACTTTTTAAATAAAAAGTCAGTTAGTAACCACAGTTATATCGGTGTAAAGACAAATGTGTCTTAAAGAAAGCCGAGCCGTTTTTAGAAGCTGTTGCAGTCACTGTTTGGGTCGGATCACATGAATGGTGTGTCTGCTTCAGGGACAAAACTTGCATGTCTATTAGATCGTCAGCCATTGCATTATTTAGTTGACAGATTTTTTTTTTTTTATGTGCGTGTTTTGACTCTATTTTTCACTAACACTAGACATTCTGCGTTTTCTTTTGTAATTTTTAATGTCTAGTGTAGCTAAAGGAAACATAACATCTGTAAATTATTTGGGTTACCAAATGAAGTTGGGTTTATTTCAGCGTAAAGGTTTATAAACTCCAGAATTCTCATTGTTCCCCTACGTTTAATGGCTTGGCCAGGGTTAAAGAGTGGACGCTGCTACTTCCTCTGTGTGTTAGTTACTGGGCAGGGTTATGGTCCCAGCTGTCATCGCTCACTAGTGCAAACTAGCTGCTAATCTCTCTCTCAGCTCCACAATGATGACATTGATTCCCACGCCAGCGACCATCCCATCTGCTACAATAGTCAATTAAACCTGAAGAGAGAGGACGAAGAGAGGCTAAAATAAGGAGGGAGGGGGAGGTGAAGTCAGAAATATAAATTGTACAGCTAATGGGCATGTTTTTTAAGGAAGGTTTTTGTGTACATACCTATTTATGTAAAATAAGAATATAATCTTTACTGTCCATCTGCCTCAGCATGTCATGGTTCCCAGAGGATTTGTTGTTGTGACATTACCTAAGCTCTTTGCGTGTTGGAAACACAGATTTAGGCGTATGACACAATGAGTGTTCATCACCACCGGAGCAGAGTTTGCCACAGCCAGCTGGCTCTGCAAACCTACAGACGCTAGACAGAGTTGCCGTCACGCTGTGTTTAACACATTTATCTTGTCCAGGTTTTTCAGAATCTTTTTTTTTTTTCTATAAAAATAAGTGTTTTGCTATGAATTTAAAGATTTTCAGTGCGCTGGTTAAGTTTCAATGTTTAAGAGCAAGAAACAAAAGAGGAATAGTGTTATATTGATAAAAACTATAGTTGCTGCAAATGGGACAAGAGATATAATCTGGCAAAAAACATTTACTTTTCAAGCATATTCATTCAGCAGCTTAAAGTACTCTGGATGCTTACTGCTTTGATTATGTCCATCTAATGCGACAGCCTCATAGTTTAACAGTTACCTCTGTATTTCTGATATGGAAAACTATTGTTCTTTTTTATAAACATTATTCAGAAAGTAGAGGTGCATTTGATTGTAAAACCAGTGGCTGCATAACAAACATTTTTGACACGTTTCACCTAAATTCATAATACTGAGCAACTACTCTGGCAGTGTTTGCACTGCTAGCCTCTGAATGTAAAAGTTGGTGAAAAAGTAATGCTGTTGCAGCCTGAGCTCAGCGTAAATGCATTTGGATCAGGTTTACATGTTCATCTAAGGCACCATGATGAAAGATGACGATTAAGAGAGACTCTTTCTTAAGGCTCTACAAACAATAGCTTGCAATGAGTAAACTTTGTGGGTCTTGAGGCTTAAACAGTTATTTTATGTGTGATTCCACATGAACACACTACATCACATGGACACGCTGCTAAATAGCCATATTTTAAAAGAAACTAAATGCTCAGATATTTCCTTATAAATTAGTTTTAATTTGTAGATATTAGACTCTGACTAGGATTGAGATTTTTGTGTTTAGGTGAAATTACATTTGTTTTTAGTCATAATTATCAAACTTATTCTGGACAAAAGTCGCTCAAACTTATTTAAGCGAAGAAAATATGCAAAAAGTCACAAAAATAAGTATACATTTTTAGAATTAATTTTATTTGATTTTAATTTTCTCTTGTCTCCTTTTATTAAAAACTCTGAATATCAAATACATTAGCTCTCCAGTTTGTCTTTTATGATGTAACAAAGCTATTGGTCAGTCTAATTAAAACAGCTTTGGTGGATTTTTGTATAGGAAACTGCAGCAGGTTGATCCGTGCTGATAATAAAATCTTATCAAGTTTGCCTGGAGACCTGGGGATAAAGCTACAAAGGCCACCAACAAGCAGTTTAGAGAGAGACGGTCATTAGGGGCCTAGCAGGCACACAAATAGGCACTCATTATAGAGCCTGCAAAAAAATTAGACTTTTTGGTGAAACAAAGTGTAAGGACCTTTGATTAACTGCAACTCCTCAAGCAGTATAAAATGTCTCACCGTGCAGCTTATTATCAGCACTTTTGTCCAGTTACATTTAAGACCACTAAAAGGATTCATGGACCATAGAAATGCTTTCAAGAGTTTTGCTTTTTGTTCTTTTTTTTTTCTAAGCAAGGTAGAACTCTTTAATATCTAGAATGAGAAAACTGATCTCCTGACCTAAAAACCCGTAGGATTAAAACTAGAATCGGCACAAAATCAATTTGACTCCCTCAACGTTTTCAACTCTCGCTAAAAATGTTCACTTTATGACTGAGATTTAAAGACAAACGATTTGTTTAAATGTTTCTTAAATTATGGGATATAATTTGATTTAAAAGATAAAAGAAGCTAGGACAAGATACAAAGAACCACAGGGAAGTCATTTTGATCCCGCAGACACCGTATATGATGTGGCTCACGCAGTTATCCTGGTATATTTGAATGTTGCTTGGGCAACCAGGTGGCGCACAACTGACTTGGACCTTTATTAACTAAACTAAATAAAAAGGCCTGTTACCTGGTGTTGGCATCTAATACTGACACCAGCTATGTTATTGGTTCTCTGCAAATTCACGCCATTTTTATTACATGTGTTAATAAAACATGTAATAAAAACGCCGCATAGCATGCTTTTCAATCATGCTATGATTTAGGTTTTTATACAGTTGTTTGATTTATATTTATTGTTTTTGTGGGTTAACCCATTATTTATATATAATGCTATTGAAATTTTGCAAAAGTAGCTTTTTGGTCATTGTTTTGGCACCTCTGACGCGGATTCAGTAAGACTCAGGCAGTTTTTGGGGGTTTGCAATCTCTGCAATGTTGAAGTTTAGCACAAAATTTTCTTAAAAGGAGCAAAACTTAAAAAAAAAAAATGCTTGTATTTGTTGTAATTAGTTGCAGAGGCAGAAGGAATAATAATTTGTGGGCTACAAAAGAAGGCAGAAAGGTTGGTTAAAAAAGAATGAGGGGGGTCCAGAAAGGGAACGTCAGGAGCTTAACAGAGGGGAATACTGACTGAGTGACAGGTTGTTTAAAGTCTGGACCCTCTACTGTCTTTGCTGTTTGCTGTTTGGGTTTCTCTCATCATGGGGTCCTGTCTTTCAAAATAAGACTGGTTTGTTTATGAAAGGCCACCCTGGGCTTTGCAGGTCTTTTAAATCAGAACATGTGTGTGCATGTCAGACCTAGAGAGTTTGTGGCCTGTTGTGTTTAATTGTACTCCATTTTGTCCTTTGTGTGTGTGTGTGTGTGTGTGTGTGTGCGCGCGCACAGAGCAATGCTGCTTTTTGCTTGCATCTAAAGAGGCTCATTACCCTATTCACTCTGCAGACAGACAGATCCTCTTTCAGTTAAAAGTTCCTGTTTATTTCGGATGAACTCTTGATTATCCTGCTTATTCTGACAGTCTATTGAAGCCGCCAGCCCAAATGAAGCAATCATTTATTTATGAACAGAACAAAGGCGCTGCCTGGTGCTGCTTTTTGGCACACTGCTCCCATCTACATAGCTGCCACCGCCTCTTATCCAGCACCTCAATGCTTGAATGAGATTTGAAAAGAGCTCTTCTATTGCCCAAACACTGTTGCAAAGCGTGAGGTAAATTTAGTTGATTTAATTTTCATGTGAGGCATTGAGTTATACTTTAAACATTGTGCCAGTTTGCTGAATGTCATGTTAACAACATCAGTTCATTTCAATTCATGTGTACAATGCGGTTTCGCAATAAATGTCTGTAGTCACACAGATGGATCCAGTTTATACACAAGAATATAGTCAATTTAACCATATAGACATATTCAGTTAATTACATATATTCCAGGTTGATCCGGCCTATAAAATAATACAGTTAAGTTCAGTTTATTGTCAGTTCGCAATGAGTTTACTAAGTAAACCCAGGAGATTGCATCAAGTGACGCGCTGTGCTGCAATATCATCTTAGTTAGCTCTCAACATTCAGGTTCATAAAATAGTTACGCTTGCAGTAATCCCTCATACCGAGCTTGCATGTTGCGACAGTGGAGAGGAAAACTCCCCTTTAACAGGAAGAAACCTCCAGAATGGTCTGATTCAGTGTGAGCAGCCATCTGCTGCTGCTAACTATGGGTTTGAGACAATGGTGCATACACTCAAAAAAGGTCCAAGAGTAGTTTCTGTTTTAAAGAAAAAGTAAAGCGTTAATGACAGTAGTCACTTCTTTTAGTGGCTTCATCTAGGAGAGAAAGACTGTTGAGCTTTGAACCAGCAGTAAAATCTGTAGGATGAAGTGGCAGCAATGGCTCCTTTAAGTGCTTTCACTTGGACAGAGACAGGGTAACATTGCAGTAAGACTATCAGTTTATTATGTAGTAAGACAAGATATTGTTGGCAAAGTTCAGCCGACGGTCCTTCAAGGAAAACATCACAGCTAAACAGAAGCACCGGGTAAATAGTACATGGGAGCTCTTTGAACCACAATCTCACAATGCCAGTCTTTCCATCCTTTCAAAAATGTTGGGACTATTTTAGCTGGCTCAAAACTGCCTGCTCCCATGAGACGTGTGTTGGGTCCCACTGGGTGCCAATCCCAATCTCAATTTTGTAGCCGTCAACAAACTTCTGGCCTGGTACTTATCCACCCTGCTTGGCAGAACTTTATAGTTTGTCATTGGTGTGTTTGAATGGACTGCTCTGGCATTTTGGGTAAAGTCCACACATTTCCAATAGGGTTGAGGTTTGGACCACTAAAACGCCCGTTCTAGAAGCCTAATTTGTGCTTTGAAAAACAAGTTTGAAATGTATTTGGAAACGTCCTGTTGGAACACCCAATTCAATCAATGTTTCTGCTGACCAACGGGGCCGTTACACTGAAAAAACTGACTTTTTGGTGTAGTAAACTCTATTACAGTATTCGTCTTAATTTCTACTTTGTATTTTTAAGTTTCTGTAAGAACTAGAATTTCTGAAGTAAAATTAAACCTTTTTTTTTAAGTAATACATGAATTTTGGGGAAAGAGTAAGTTTTACTTAGATTTCCTTAAACTATTTAAATGCTTAATAGTAGTATGAACATAAACCTACAAATACTGCATAACCTTTACTCAAAAAATGTTGCGTTTCGAAACGGTCGCAAGCGCATGCGCACTGTAGCTCACAGCAGGACCGCTTCTGCTCCGAGTCCAGACGTTACAGGATCACACACAGAGCAAGAGGTGGTCCCGACGACAGTCATTCTTCAGGTAAGTTATTATTACTTTGCTTTAAATTTGTGATAATAGCTAAGTTTGCGTGTAGTTTCAAGTGAAATATGTCACTGTTCATAAGTTTATTAACTGACGTAGAACATGTTTCTGTTCTTTGTAAAACTTTTGGCGGCAACATAGAAGTAGCTAGCGTTAGCTTAATTGGACTGGGAGCGAGACGAGACGTTAACTTTTGCCCGGACCGACTCGCGAGGGGGGGGGGCGGCGAGACGTTTAGTTTTGCGCGGACGGGGGGGAGAGACGTTAAGTTTTGCGCGGGGGGGGTGCGAGAGACGTTAAGTTTTGCGCGGACCGACTCGCGGAGGGGGGGCGGGGGGGGGGGGGGTCTCTCCGCTTGCCACTTAGAAAACTGTCCACTCGACAAGCCAGTCACAGTTTTTTTCCATCTAATCAGAGTATGGCTTGTAAATACTGCAATCGGATGGATTAAATCAAAATGCTGCAGCTTTTGCCAGAAATGACTAAACATAACGGTGGGATTGAAGAAAAAGAATAAACAGTTGAATATTTTAGCCTAAATTTTCTTGGCTAAAATATTCAACTGTTTATTTCTTTTTCCTTTTTTTTCTTCAATTCCCCCCCCCCCCCCCCCCCCCCCCCTCTCACTGCGTGCTCGGATTGGTTTGTGCATGTTCAAGTCAAAGGCACAAAATAACTCCATAGTAGCATCGCTGCGTCGTGCTGTGCGAAGCCCACCGCTACCCCCTCGTGCCACCCATCAATACTCATAATAAATTGAATATATTTTCTGTACATTTCTGTTATTACTGTAAATATGCCTGTCAATATGCATGCCTGCCAATGCATTAAAGTGACTGACAGTACTGCACACTGCATGGCGGTGTCTTATTAAAATATTTTTCTATTTATCAACAGGAAGCAAATCACATAAAAACATTATCCTCATTATTCAGGTAGGTGGGAAAATAATGTATGCATGATAGAATATTGTCTTATATTTGCCCTTATTCATCTATCAAAATGTAATATTAAAATTGTGGCTGAATATTTTTGAACATTGTTTTAATACCACAAATTGTGTCTGTTCTTTTTTAGTGTCCTTTGGAGGAGCCAGTGGACTTTGTGGACAGTTGGACTTCAGGTCTAGGGAGAGGAGGTAGAGGAGGAACCGTTATTCGCAGCCTTATACTGTACCTCGGGGAGAAGGAGGAGGAACTTATTGAAGACTGCTTGGTATGGCATAATTTTAATCATTTAAAAATAAATTTTTATGGCGGACTAAAGGGACATTGTGTAGGAATTACTGACATCTACCGTTGCGGTTGTATTTTGATATAATAGAAATCATATTGATTGATATCGATAACTATTAACAAATTCAAAACAGATATTTAAAAAGAAGCCCTGGCCATTTAATTTTGTTGCATAGCAACCTATTTTTAGATAAAAACACACAAACACAGACTGAACCTTTTATTCAACCACCTTTTTACCAAAACTGCAAGTTTTTAAAAAAGAAAAAAGTACGCATTCTCTTTGAACTCTTTGAAGGTGGCAAAGCTCGGTTCCTGGGTCTGCGCTGTGATTTGTTAGGATGTAATGAATTAATATTAACCCACATGTCTAAAATGCAAAAGGGGGGAAAATTGTTTTTCTATTGAACTTTAATTGACCCTTTTTTTCCATCATCGACATATGTCTATAGATTGATGTATATCGTTATTGAATTATTGTACAGGCCTAGCAGACAGCAGATGGACAACAGCCGCTGCATGTAGCGGCATAAACATGCCTGTATGCAAAGAAGTGGTCCGTCAGCACAAGGCAAAACATGGCGATGTTGTATTGTTTTCCTGATTCAGGTTTATACCAGCCTTCTTTCGACTGCTGTGACTAAAATGACATCTGGTTTGTTACCGACAGCCATCGGCCCAGCTGCACATAAATGCAGCATCAGTGTAACGCATCATTACTGAACGTATAAACATGGCGACACGATATCGCAGCCAGCACAGAGCTTTTCATGTATATCCATGTATATACAGTATAAATCATTATTCAGAGCTTATTAGAACACTTCAGTCTGTTGATAGGTGTACTTAGTGATTAATAAAAAAATACTTTTTAACTATTTGATTTTAAAGGGCTTCACAGTGGTGCAGTGGTTAGCGCTGGTGCCTTGCAGCAAGAAGGTTTTGGGTTCAAATCCAACCCTTCCTCCCACAGTCCTAAAACCATGACTATTAGGTTAACTGGCTTCTCTAAATTGTCCTTAGGTGTGAGTTTGTGCGTGAATGGTTGTTTGTCTCTGTGTTGCCCTGCGACAGACTGGCGACCTGTCCAGAGTGTAACCGCATGAGGGACTAAGTGGGTTAGAGGAGGGATGGATGTTTGATTTTAATAGATTACAGGAGATGTTATCTCCTTTACACAATGTCCCATTAAACGTTCAAATTAAGAAGAAAGTAGTCAAACAGATGTATTCTTGTGTTCTTTCTTCCCTGATAAAGAAGTCACTTTATTCATGCAGCTTTTTTATTTGTTTCTCGAATAAAAGAATAAACATTCTTTTTTGTTGTTGTGCATTACATGCAGGAGGACAGCTGGAGTGACGTCAATAAACATATCCTGAAAATACATGTTCTCCACGGTGCTGATGAGGATCCAGTTGATGTCTCCATCCTTGAAGGCCTGGAGATTTTGGCAGCATTCAACAGTACTGCAAAAGCCTGCTCGCTCCTCCTGGGACTGAAATATGCCCTGAACTTGGCATACCCTCCACTGATCTCTATTTATTCACTGGATTGCTGATTCGCCGTTGTTAGTACACATCTCTGTGAAGCCACCAGCCGCCATATTGGTACTCCTTATTTTCCCCCAGTAACTAGGGAATATGTGCTCTACAGCATTAAATAACGAGGATTTTCTCATGTTCAGGGAGGCTTAAAACGTTTAAAATGTCAAATGCCATATACTTTTATGTTATGTACTAAAACTATTAAGTACTGCGGAAGTCATGTGCTGAAATATTTTGCATGTTATTTATATACACGCACACGTATATATAACATGCAATATATTTCAGCACATGACTTTCTCAGTACTTAATAATGTTAGTACATCCACTGACTGTAGAATTACCTGTGAAACGTTTTCACACAGCCAGAAAACTGCTTGTTATTGCAACCAAATCCTGTGGGATTCTGTGAGAGTAGGGAGGAGCAAGATGGCGGCCAGTGACTTCAGTTTTTCAGGCAAATCAGCACTCCAGTGAATAGAGATTAGTGATACCCACCCACTTTGCACTACACTTTTGAAGTCTTCCAAAAATTTGGATGGATTTAAACTGTCCCCAAAAGTAAACACCTTGAAGTTTAAGTTGCTTTCCTACATGCATTTATGACTTTGCCATCTTAGAGGAGGAAAATGTGGCATCAAATGCCAAGAATTAGCAGTGGGTTCCATTTAGTGTTAGTGGAAGATTGCCTTGTCATTAATGTTTATTTTTTTTGCCAAATAAGGTATATATATATTTTTAACCAAATAACAGATACCTTTATTCAAATATCTAGTGGGGATTTTATTATTCATTGAGAATGGTTAGACAGTTGAAGCTGTTAATTTTTTTTGTGTTGATTTTGTTTCATTAATGTAACTGCATTCTTGAAAGTCAACTAGTCTGGACGACTAGTGTTGAAATTGCACCGTTTTAGTGTGTAGGTTTGTAAGGTTTTTATTGCACATTTGAGTAGTGACTATTACCAGATCTGTGTTGGATGTGGTGTATATGTAATACTGTGTATTTGTTGTTTACAAGTCGTACCAATCTTATCTTTTTTTTTCGGCACAAATTCTAATGCAGTACAACAAAATGCACTTTTAATGTACATGTACATAATTATGTACATAATCTATACTCCACTGCTCAAAGTGTAAGTGGTTGTTTCTGTTCTGACCCTCGACCAGAAGTTATTTTAAGCATGTTTGTTTAAGTTAAACATTCTTGATGTGACATACGAGTATATTTCTGTAATGAATCTTGATGCTCAGTTTTAGAGGGTTGTACTTTTTTCTTTTATTACATATTTAAATAGTACTATTCCAGTTAGACTGTCAAATTTCTTGCTGACCCATGACAGATTGCAATTTAAAACAATAATGTATTTGCCATCTTTGTTAAACTGTTTAAAATTGAGAAATAAACTGTTTATTGTATAGACTATTGGTTCAATTTATTTGGTAACATTTATCAAAATAAAACTGGCAATGATTACCTAATATTAGTGAGTAATATTAACATAATGAAGCAAAGTAAATGTCAAGCACAAGAAAATAATAAAATCTACTTAATTACTTCATAACAGCAAATTCTACAGGAATATAAAATTTACTTAAAATTTTGAGTAAAATGCAAGTTCACTTTACTTATTTTTTTAAATAAATCTAACTTACAACTTGGATGTAATTAAGTAAATGTTACTTAATATCTTCACAACTGTTATGTATAATGGGAAGTAAAATTTACTTGATACTGGCAAGTGAGCGTTACTTAAAATTGCAGCATTAAATTTTACTTAAATAATTTGAGTGCAAATACTTACAATATATTTTTTAAGTAAATCTTATGAGTCGTTTTTTTCAGTGTAGGTGAAAGGATATTGGTTAGAGTGAAGTGGGTTTGGGGGTGTATGTACAGTATATATGTTTTGACTGTAGTTTAAAATTGACCGTTTTCAGCTAGAATAAAATCCACAATAAATTCAAACTTCTTAACCTAAAAGTTTTGAAATTCATTGTTTGTTGTATAATCATTTCACCCTGGAAAAAAAAACTAAAGTTAAATTGCATTTGCAAAAACCTTTAATCCATTTTTGTCAGTACATCTAAACTTTACTATTATTTTGTTTTGATATTTAGGCAAAAACAGTAATTTTGGTCACTTTGAATTCAGGGTGTGAATTAAGTTGTACTTATTTATTTAGCTCTGTCTTCTTGTGCTTTACCAAGCTATATCCTCCAAATATAGGTTAGCCATGTCTTATGGTCTTAATCTGAACCCATGACCTGGACTATGAAGTGAGTATAAATGTGTTTGTGGCCGGTTAGAGAAACCCTTGCACTAATCCCAACTAACACCAACATGCACACAAATATGCACACACTCAACAGTCATTGATCCCCTTCTCACGCAAAGGCACTCGACACAGTGTAGCTCTAGCATTTTCAGCATACTGCAAATCAGGACCAGTGTTGGCTTTAAAAGCCCTTGTGCTCCTAATTGTGCACTCCTCAAACCACATGCCACTCAAACCTCCAAAAATAGCTCCATTATAAAAGCTTCTAGTGGTTCAAACAAGACAGGTTATTAAACCGGCACTAACGGCGAATACGTGAATGTTATTCCAATGTTATGTCTACAGTTTGGAAGGTAAATTGCTGATATTCCAGCTACTTTCCTGTTGAGTTCATAGGTGCTGTTAGAGATGCATTTTTAAAATGGGGATAAGCTCTTGAAATAAAGTGTTGAGAATAAAAAGCAACAATTACACTACTGGTTAACATTTCCCCATGTGGCACACAGTGTAAGAAAATTAGAATTCATTCAACCTTTACTTTTTCCTTTGTGAAAATGCTTCTTGGCAATGAATCTTATACTATTGGAAAGCCGCTTTATTTCCCTTTTTTGGTGGAAGCGGTGTGAACAGTGTGGCGTCTATCAGAGACCACCTGTATAATTTCGGGAGTAAATCATTGAAGACTTGTGGGATCATGTATGGCTGGTTATTCATGCCAGAGTGATCCACATAACCCTAATGGCTGACAACAAATGCTGGTTGAAGTAAGGGATGCCATCCCACAGTAGTGTGTAACCAAGCCAGTGGCCAGCATTAGGAGGAGCTGTTGTGGTTGAGTACAGTTCTGTACGCACTACTGAGGTTTGCTTGTTTAATGACTAAATTATTAAATTATCAATTTATTGCGTTTATTCAAAATGAAGAAAATGTCAAACGGTCCAATTCTATAGAATATAGCAGATATAAGGGGGAAGGAGCAGGACTATGTAGTGTAAATTGTGTGTGGGCAATCTGATTGAGGCTTGTCGCACACTCTCTGTCTCTATCATTTCCATTTGACCTTCCTGTCCCACGCTCATCCAGTTCTTTTCTTCCCACTTTCACACTTTGTGTCATCTCATGTGCAAGCTCGTTGTCTGGGCTTTTTTTGAGATTATTCGCCCATTAAAGAAGCCCCGCTACAATGCATGCGAGTGAATGTTTTTCTTTTTTTGTCTGTTATCCTGAATAAGGCTTGGCCATGAGCGAGTCTTCACATCACCTGTTGCCATGGTAGTTAAATAGGCAGAGAAGGATGGAGAGGAATGGAGGAAGGGAGGGAGACCGGCAGGGGTGGGCGGGAGAGGAAAATTGGATGATGTGTGGCATGTTCTGGAATAAACCGAGGTGGAAGAGACTGCATGGTGTTTATGAAACCAACTCATTTAGCTGCTGAATGTATATTTGACTGTTCTTAGAAGATATGAGGACATTGCAGCCTGGAAAAATCTCCCAAAAATATTTCTCTCTGTTCGTTGTTGTTGTGCAAAGGCAGAGTGACCGACTCATCAAAGATGCAGTTTCAAGTAATTCAGGCTGTATCACAGATTTTTACATTAGCCTCTTCTTAGCGTGGATAATAGCATCAAGACATCTGACACCTGATTGGGTTAACAGTACTCTCCTTTGACCTCCTCCTCCCATAATTCATTTAACTGGCTATTTTATCTGTTAAGTGTTCTTGCTGTGAGAGAAAAGCTTTTTTTTTTTTTGGGTTTGTTTTATTGCATTTTATCTTAAAAAGTCAGCGGCATCTGAGATCAGTTTATGCTAAAGCTGCAATATATTGCTGACTACCAGAAATGCAACAATGATTCAGATTATTATTGTTGAAATAGAGTAGATTTATTAAATATATTAATTTTGTAATGATTTTACAAATGATTTTGAATTCATACTTATTTAAAGGTGCCATGACATCACTGTATAAACCATTTTATATAGTTGATATTGCAGCATATGTAACTTCTCCAAATAATTTCATGTAAAAAAAATAACACTAGCTTGTCGTTTTGTCAGGCAAAATGTCCCTCCTGAGTAAAAGGATTGGTTGCGGTAATGATATGCAGCTCTACAAAGTTAAATTCACTCTGATTGGCTACAACCATGTTGTAGCCAATCCATCCACACCTCTCTTCTCGACACAACCCTCCATCACAAATCCATTATTATGGCTGGTAGAAGTACTTGTGCTGCAGGATGTTGGACAGACAAGGCCAAGCAGACCAAAGGCTTTAACCTGGCGGTGCGATTCACCACGGTGGGACCAGAATACAAAGCCAATAGACCGCAGCGCAGAGCTGGCTGGGCTGCGAGACACCCATGTTACGGCTGCGAAAGCACCGCGGGGTTTGCGTCAGTCAACTGGATTTTTCAGAAAAAAACACCTCTTGATTACATTTAGCAGCATTTAGAAATGAAATGGGTAGCAGTCAGACATGTTAGCTCAACTCACAGCCAGTGTACCAGCTTGGGGAAGGAGGGTCTTTGGTTGATGGTGTGCTCTGATTGAAGAACATGAATTATGCAGAAAGACAACCTACGTAGAAAGATAACCCGTTTTCTGATCCAACCACCTCTGAGCAGGTCCTTTGGTATTCAGTTTCGTCATTCACATGGCCTCATCTGTGCACAACACATAATTTTATACCCCTAAAAACCTCTGAAAAATTAAAAGTTGTTGTCATGGCCCCTTTTAAAAAAAAAAAAAAAAAACGACAATAATTATAAAAAGAATATTCAAATGTGTATTTAATTCACAAAATTGTAGCTAAACAATAACATTAAAACAACACAGAATTATTTTAAAGTTCCTTCTCTTCACATGGACAATGATATTTGATTGGATAAGTTGCAGAATATTATGGACAACAGTTAGCCAGATAATATTAGTCAAATATGCTTTTCTCTTTATTTAAAAATGTAATTGTTTTCTGACAGTAGTTGGTAAAACAAACGTATGATTTTTTTTTATTTCATCTTTTTGTTTTGTAATATATTTATCAAGTAGTTTTAGAGGATATTTCATCATCTGCATCTCAGACCTTCCCCTTAATTGAAGCGGTCTAATAATGCAGAAATGTTTTGTTTTTTTTCTTTTCCTTATGCTGCAAGCTAAGACTCGATCAATCTGTTGTTCTGACCTGGGAGGTTAAACAGAGGTTAGTCAGGCTCCACATCCTGAATCAAGGAAAAAATTTCAAATATGTGCAGACTGTGGGAGGATATGTAAAGATGTCCAAAAATTACTTAAGCATTTCTCTGTTTAACAAATTTAAGAGGTGACAGCCTGTCAGACTCTAAATGATTATTTTTCATGAGAGATAAAATGGCAGCAGTTTGTTTTAAATAGTTTGACATATAAATAAAACAGAAAATGTTAAAATTATGGCTTCATAGTTTCTGCCCAACATAACATGACAGATTAGCAAAGGGAAGTGAGGGAAGTCAATGAATACTGGTGTTGGAAGGAGAAAAAAGGAAAAGCAGTGAGGGTGGACAAATGCATGTCAGTATAATTGTGAGGAGTAAATGGGAAGGAAAGAAAAAAAGAGCTGAATACAGGAGAAAGAAGATGGGAGGAGAGGAGGAGGGGAAGTGAGCGTGAAGGGGAATGCCATTAACGGCTTTGTTCGGTCCTCCCGACTGAACGTTGGATAGACTGGATAGACGAACAAATGTTCGAAAGGAAGGGAGACGGTGAGAGACCAGCGCCCCTTTAACTGTCCTCTAAGACGTTAGCAGGAGAGCATATGTGCGTCTCACCACAAGCTGACAGCAATTCACATCTCCAAACTCCTATCTTTTGGGATTTAGATTTGTCTATCAGCAAATTTGCCATTGTAGGCATTTTAAAATAAGCAACTGGGAAATGTTTCTGGAGTTAAAATTTCTGCAGAGTTAAAAATGGAGAGAAGAGTATGATAAAAATATATTCAAAATGGGATGTGGGTGGTGCAAGTACAGTCATAATATAAGTTATATAACTGTGAGCTGTAATAATACGCTTCAACACCGGAGAGAGGGAAAGAGAGAATCTAAACTGGCTGTAATGCATTACAGCAGGATGCTGTTGATAGTCTGAGTGGGAAAGCAAGATGGAGAAGTAAACAGAGGTATTGCTTCTGCTGCAGGAGAGAGGATAAAGGGTTTAGCCCTCATAGTCAGTGGAGACAGGATGTTGCTGGGATATTATGCAGTAGCTAGGAAATGGAAGTAGCTGATGTGGTCTGACAGCATTTGCGCTGCAGGCTCTAAACCACTGATCTGAGAGTGAGCTGAGACAGAGATGGCACGTGAAGAAACAGTGGATACATCCAGATATACTTGTGCAAGGTTTATGAAGAAAATGCCATATATCTCTTCTCTGAATTTCAAGTCGGGGGCATTTTTACGCTTTATAAATTAATTTTATGGTAGATATTGTATACGTAAATATGTGGTTTTGTCACAAGTTTTAATTGGGGGGGGGGGGGGGTTAACCATTCAGTGCAAACCTTTAAGAATGAAAAGTCGTTGTCTTTATGTAGACATCATGAAACTTTGGTGAGAAACCAGCTCAGAATTCCCACAGATTCACACAGATGCAACAAGAAATAATGTTCAAATAGTTGAATGAACCAACAACACTTTGAAAAGCTGAATGTGTGCAAACAGCCCTTAGCATCTGATAGATTTTATTGTTCGAGTCAAAGAAGAAAGATGGCAGTCAGTTTTCTCAATGATGTAAATTACTGTGCAATTGCATGAGCATATCAGACAAAACACTCCCTGAGAGGTAGAAAAGTGTGCAAATATCAACACTTTCAATGTTTAGGTTAATTAATGCTCAAGTCAAAAAGACAGCAGGCAGTTTACAGGATGATGTAAAAAGAGACTTCAGAATGTATAACTACTTGTGGAAATCCAACAATCGTTTAATATAATAAATGTTACAGCTGGGCACCAGAATACTGAGGGACAGCTCTGATTAAAATGGATG
Organism: Fundulus heteroclitus; assembly: GCF_011125445.2. Lineage (NCBI taxonomy): Eukaryota > Metazoa > Chordata > Actinopteri > Cyprinodontiformes > Fundulidae > Fundulus > Fundulus heteroclitus. Next base: position 38,585,368 of record NC_046364.1, read on the forward strand.
GACTGGAGCCAGTTCAAGACTTGTCTTTCCAAGCTTCGACACAATAACCTGCCACCTTGATGTGACCACAACACAAAGCCGGTCACTGTTAAAGGAAGTGTGAGGTTCTCGCACGCCAAGCACTCCTTCAAATCCATTTGACTCTCTAATCCACCGAGAAAACGCCACTTCTTTTTTTTTCCCTCAATTCCTTCCCACTTCTCCGCTTTTCTTCTCACCCTCCTGCACTTTCCAAACTACGAGCCCACCTTCTGACACCCATCCCCCAATTAACACATTCACAAAAAAACAGCCACAGACTAAACAAAATCTGAAAAACAGGATATACGTTACTGGGGTTGCCACTAATTACCTTTACTAATTGTCATCCAAAAAATGTGTTGTTTAAATTTTTTTTTTCTTCTTTTATAATTTATAGTGTACCACCACCTAAAAAGTCAAATGTTTGCCTCCTCAAAGTATCAAATACACGTATAAGGTGCTACTTTTTCATAAAAAGTCCCTACTACTTGTACATTAACAAATAAAAGCCTGAATGTTCAGAATGCCAAATATGAGGATGAACCAAAAGCAAACAGAAATAGGACTCGCTTGTCATGAATGCAACTCAAAAGAATCTGTTTTGTTCTTTATTTAAAATGGGTTATAGAGGCTGTAGCATTTCCATGCAACTTATAAATGAGGTGTACTTCTTAAATTAAATGTGCATTTTATGAGTTTGTCTGGTTTGAATTAAAATTTTACCATAAACATTATCTACACAAATAAATGTTACCTAAAACGCAATGAAGTAAAGTTGATTTGGTCGGCTGCTCAAAGTCTGCACATTAACACACAGACACTATTATAATTAACCTAACTTGCATTTAAACATTTCTATGAACTCTTAAGATAAAATGTGGCAGGCAGACAATGTTTCCAGCTTCAGAGTGCAGTTGGAAGCTAAATAAAACCTTGGGTGTCGTCGCTATAGCTGCTCATCATTAGTTGCGCTTGTGCTGCTGTGTTTTCTAACAAAACCTTGCAGAGGGCCTAAATTCCTGGTTATCGCCTGACTTTGACTGCTTCCATACTGCAGACAGCTTGGGAAATGTGAAGTACCCACGGTCTGCATCCTGCACACCCGCTGTGACCTACGCTACCAGGAAAAAAAACAATAAAGGTATAAAATAAAGACGATAAACTTATAATTTGCCGACTATAAATATTGGTGTCCACGGATTAATTATAGCTGATGTCAGTGGTACAATTTTAACATTGTTCAGTTTAATTTTCAGTACTTGAAGCTGGTCATTAACACCTAAAGAGCTGAACCCTGGCCTTCTTTTTTACCATCTGCTATATTTGATTTCATCAGATCCAGTTAATTACAGGGCCCTTTAGAGGGGAAAAACTGTTCAACCTCAAGATGTTGCAGTCTGGTGAAAAACCTTTCCGCACGCAATAGTCCTCGTTAAAAACACTCCATCGGTTTGTGCCTCCAACATTACAGCTGTAATTGTTGGTTGTGGGGTTTTTTGCCTAAAGCAAACCTGCTTACATTATATAATTGCTAATCACATGACCCATTCATTTTCATTTTTCCTTTTTTGTTGTTAATTATTTTACTTAAAGCTTTTTTTTTACCCCTTGATTCCCTCTCCCTCCCCTGTGGAGCGAGAGAGTAAAGAAAAAGAAACTTAATCCTCCTTTTGAAGCAGAGGAGGACCAGTCGGAGGGCTTTCACTTCTTTCTTTTTTTTCAGAAAACATTTTTTCTCAATGCTCAGTTTCCTTGACACACAACCACAGTTTTTTCCTTATATTGTTTCTTTAATATTGTCATTTGCTGTTGGATAGACACCAGATACACCTCTACATTATCATTGGGATTTTATCTTTAAATATGACTAGAAATGGTTCTTCTTGCACTGAAATGGCTACAGACAAGAAATCTAAATTTGTACTGTTGTTTTTTAGACTTGCTCACCAATGTTTCTGCCAAGTGGCTCAACTGAAAACCATGTTTGGCCAGTGGAGAGTATTTTATAGCCAATAGTGATGTGGAGGATGGACTTTTGTGTTAAGGAATTTGTTGCTTTTAGACAGTGACAGGGAAGAGTGTTTCTGATAGACATTTCCACAAATATCAATGTATTGGTATTTTAGAGCGAGTACCAAGTAGTGCAGATTTCTGAAGTGGTTTTCAGACAAATACAAATAAAAATCTGAAAACTTGGTGTAATGTTAAATCTAGTCTAAATGCTAAGTAGTCAGTCTTTTAACAAAATTTTGTTGAAAAAATGTGTTTTGTGGCCCACTACAGATCTAGAAAATGTAAACTTTTTAGTTAGAGCACATACTCAAATATTTCATTTGAGCCAAGTTAACATTAAAAAAAAAATACTGGAAACTCATCCTTTTTTAAATTTGACGTGCAGATTATGCTATTTGCACGCTGACACTAGAACCAGCAAGTCTCCAATACTAGAACCACCACAGGGAGTCATTTGGACTCCAGGTCAGAGGCGTAAACAAAGATATAGATGACATTGAAAAAGTCTGTTTTCCTTCAGTTTTTGAAAAATTAGTTTGTGAGCCGAAAAAAACCCAAAAGGTTTAAAGATTTTGATTGTAGCAGCTGTATACAGAAACACAATTTCCAGCTTTCACAGAAATTATTATTTCTTCTATTATAAAGGTGTTTTATATCAATAAGCAATGGTGTCATTCCTGAAGCTTCTGGGTCGAGTTTTAATTGATTTTAAATGGCAGAAAATCACAAATGCTAACAAATTTGACCAATGTGTTGTATCTTGTGGGGATAGTTATGTTTTCACTGATATTACTATAAATGTATAGACATGTGCCCACAAAACATCCAAAAGTGCACCTTCCCTGTCCAACTTGACAGCGGATAGACAAACAGCACATGAAAAATCCAGCAAACAGCTGTCATTGTGCTTGATTTTATGTTTTTTTTATTCCTTGCAGTTGTCATTTAACGCCACAGTTCTTACTCTTCTTTTTTTATTGTTGCATTTTGGGACTGTTTTTGTGTTGGGCTGAGGAGGAACTCTGCAGGGAATTATTAATATGAAGTTGTAGCTGGCATATTTTTGGAGTGGCACACTCGTCAGCTTGCTGAGGTAATATCCAAGACTGAAGCTCTTCTGGTCTCAAGTCTGCTTCTGTATTTATCAATCCCAATTTCAAGGTTATCCAAAACTTGTCTTAATATAATATTGATCATATACCCCCTTCACTTTGAAGGACTTTCTGGGGGGTGCCAGAAACTATATTCATTCTTGATCATTCCAGAATCGGTAATAGTCAAACTTTAGCCCATAAAACCAAAATATGGCCCACTGTATTTCTCTTTTCATATTATTTTTTAAGGATGCAGATATATTTAAGCAAAAATCCAAATTATATTTGTATTTATTGCAAATATCAGTCATTAAATCAAAAAGTCATACTTTATTTAAAATCCCTGTTTGTCATAGCAACAGCACGCGGTAATGGGGCAGCTGCAGCCTTTTACATTGTTTGTGTTGGGGTGAACATGACTCCCCTTGTTGGTTCTAGGAGTATTTGGTGCTTACTCGGACATTTTATGTTACAAGTATCCTATAATTGAGGAGAAATAAAAAGAGCCATTTGAGGAAGTCACGAAAAACAAGTCACAGGGGTTGGGACTGTATTTAAAAAGTCAAAAATGCTTAAGGAGTCAAAATTACTCATTGTTGGTTCTAGTAAGTAATGAGAAAAAAACATCAGGTAGAAACATCATTGAAAGGGAAAGTATGGTACCCATCACCCATCTTATTCTGCTGTATTTTTTAGTGTTTGTCAGAGCCTGCTTTCACCCTTAGGTCAGGCTTGGGGGTGTTCCTGCTTTCCTTTTTCTGCACTTGTCCATCACAACTGACATACATAATGTCAGGCAATTTGCTTGAGTTATTCTCCCTGGATTGGCAATCCCTTCCCCTCTTGTTCTGCGGCACAGTAAGGCCACTTTGTATCAATATTCTCTTTGTAGCGAGAGATGGGGGGCAATTGCCCTGAATGTCAGAATAATTGCACACAGCTAGCAGCATGCGATTTCTGTTCTAGACACGCAAACCTTGCTGCATCACACACACTGAACAACACAGTAACTGGGACACACACTAAATGTATGAAAAATGCACAGAAGACACGAGCAGAATGAGGACATGAAGTGGAGATTTGCTGAGGTGACTTTAATAAAAAAAAAAAAAAAACGCCTGTTCTTTACTCACATTTGGGACGTGGGTTGGTTTGGTGGACAGGTGGGAGATTGTTCTTGATTCACACTCGAGGCTGGGGAACTCTTTGTGTCCAATGGTTGTAAAATGCATAAACCATTCTGTAGGTCCCATTAGTTATATGAACAAAAGATAAACGTTTAAACATGAGGTTAAGTCGTGTTTTTGAAGAATGGGCTTGCAGTATGACTTCTTGTAGTGTCACTCCTGCAGCGTAACTTTGCATCGTCTTGGTAGTTTTACTAATTAAAGAGGAGAATGGCAGCGGGTGTTGTGAATCTAACGTTCTGGTGTTAGTGCCTGGTCCATTGTTAAGACGTTGCAGCTAGCCCAGACTTAAAGCTGCTCTGAGACGACGTTTGCTGTGAATTGGCTGGCTGTAGATATTTAAACCAAAATAAATGTAAAGGTTATTGAGTGGGTTGTAAAACGCTTGACCTATTGACAGAAGACGAGGATTCTGTGCAGAGTCTTACACGTTTGCGTGCAATCCTGGGAAACTATGTCACAGCTCATGCATCGCTGCATCCATTTACTGGTGAAGCTTCTCTCCCATCTGTGGATGTAGAACACAGCAATTGAGGAACGATCAAAATATCCTTACAACCCCTCACTTCACTCCGGCTCGCCCATAAAACACGCACACAGACCCACTGATGCGTGAGTGTTTGTCTGTGAGCATATACAATTGATTGTGGCAAGAACTTAATATAAGTGCAGCTCTGTGTCGCATGTTCATTTCACATCTACACTGTTTAGTGAAGTGTGCAGTCGGCACAGGCTGGTATGAGATTTTCACAGTATGTTTTGATAACAACACCAAGGTGTTAAAATGCTTAACAGCACAATAACATAAACTATTGTCATAGTTGTAATATATGTTATCTGTTACATTTATTTATGGTTATTTAAATTCATAGAATTAAGCAAACGTTTACAACAAATACCTAAATTAATTAGAAGCTTTCAAATAAACATACTTATTATAGAAAACAATGTTTTTGCAAAAGATAAAAAGCTGATATTGGTTGGGTATCCAGTCTGCAGACGGCTGATGGACAGACATGCTGCTCATAGCTTGCCAAATGGTTTTACCATCATAAGAGGGGTGCTGGGCGGAGCTCCTTCCGTCTCCAAACCATGACTGCCTGTGATTTTGTGACAAGAAATGGCCAAAATAAAAAATAAAAATGTTGTTTTTTTTAACAAAGGGGGAAGCATAGTAGTGCTAACATTGGGATTCAACTATTTAAATTAAGTTACTTTAGTGTAATAAACCATTTAGTTTTGCTATCCTAAAATATATCTAAAGCATAATCTTTGTAATTAGCTGTCTGATTGTTCTTTTTAGTTATACTGTTAATGCATATTTTTAAATAAGGCCAGTTATCTCATGAAGCTGTCACCAAAATGAAAGAATAGTTCAGGGGGGAGTCATGGATAGTTGACAGTCAATAAATATACATTTTGTAAATAATTGTGGATTTAGCAGCTACTTTAAAGGTTGTTATTCATATTGTGTGACGCTTATCTGCCACCAAAATGAAAGGAGCATATAATCCGTGTAAAGAATATCCCTGCTGCTTGTTTGCTCAGTTCATGGCCACATAGCTTAGCCCGTCAGAGGTCTCTTTGCTGTCCCCTACTTCAAAGCAATGTTTGGTAACATGATTGCAGGGATTCATATTTTAGAAGCTTTTAAATATTCATGTCATATCAAGTAGTAGTGTAAGTTTATGCAGAAAGGATAGAGCTGGCTTATCCTCCTGGTTTTCCCCTCTGTCCCGTTTAATGGCTTTTTTTGATCAATTATGAGCGCAAAAGGATTTCCCAGCTTGTTTATGTGTTTGTGGTATATATTGGGTAATGGGCATTAAAAAGAGTGCCTTGTTTACTTCTAATATGATTTAAACAGTTGAAAATGTAAATGTTTGATAGCTAAGGGTGAGGTTTTACTTGATATTTGTTTTGCTCAGGTGCGAGCCACCAGAATTGACAGTCCTGGATAGATGTTGAAACTTTTTTAGAAAGGAACTGAGCGAAAGTCCGGTTGCCTCCGATTTAAGCCTGATTGCTGTTGCAATGACCCGGATAACTGAGAATTTGCACAGGCATAAATATTCTAATGTGTAGTTCAACATACAAAAGTTGTAAGTTAATTTAATGTAAGTTAAACCTAAAATGTTGATGTTTTTTTTCCCCCTCTGTTTATTCCTGAAGCCTTTTCATCCAATGGTCAACCTGGTGTGCAGTGCCGACCTGAGGATGTTTCTGTGTGCCCTGTATGCTCCGGTGTGCACAGAGTATGGCCGATTGTCCATGCCGTGTCGATCCATCTGCCAGCGGGCCAAGGACGAGTGCCACAAACTCATGGAGATTTTCGGAGTAGCTTGGCCAGATGACATGGAGTGCAGCAGGTAGGGATGGGACAAAAACTGTCCAAAAATCTAAACTGTGTATAAATGCCTTTCCATGCCTATGTCAGAGGTACAGGTCTCAAATATTTAATCAGTGAATGTTGTAATTGATCGTAGATTGAGCTTTCACTGGTCTCTTTGCTCAAATCTTGTTGGTGTTTTTATGATATGGACATCATTCATTAAGCTTCCAGGATCAGACTACACTTCTTTATCCACTGTCTCGTCTGCCTTTTATGTTGGCTACTGGGGACAGCTATCCTGTACAAAAATAGGAGATTATCCAGCTGCCCTGCTATATTTATGACCACACACAGTCAAACATGGAAAATTCAAGAAGTGAATGAGAGATCAGTGAAGGAAAATCACAGATCAACACAAAGCAGGACTTTCTTGTTGGACCTTTTATAATCTGGATTTTTTGCAGGTGCTACAAATAGCAATAAACTGATACGTCTCTTATCTTTTCATTTTGTAAAATCATCTCTGCACCATCAGGCCACTCGGATCGTTGTTCAAATGTTACGCCTGATGTAATTCAACAAAGATCATGGATTGGCTGTTCACTGTAGCAATTTAGTGCACAATAAAGATTTGCAGACATAAAGCAATATTACATCAGCATGTCCCACATGATAATTTTGTTCTTTTGATCATGTCTATAAAAATAAGCATTTCACAAGAACTAAAAATGGAAATAACTTGACACTCAAATCTAATTAGGTCAGACTGGATCTGTATAAAATGACTAAAATGTTGATTTCAAGGTGAATCACAAAAAAAATGGAGGTGTGTAATAAGTAGGGGACAAATGGCTTCTATTTAAATTCCTGGAATTAATTTTTCAATTCAGTTCAGTTTTATTTATATAGCCCCAATTCATGAAACATGTTATCTCAAGGCACTTTCCAAAGTCAAGATTATACAGATTGGTCCAAAAAATTTCCTATATAAGGAAACCCAGTTGATTGCATCAAAGTCCCGACAAGCAGCATTCACTCCTGGAGAAGCGTAGAGCCACAGGGAGAGTCGTCTGCATTGTACATGGCTTTGCAGCAATCCCTCATACTGAGCAAGCATGAAGCGACAGTGGAAAGAAAAACTCCCCATTAACGGGAAGGAAAAACCTCCAGCAGAACCGGGCTCAGTATGAACGGTCATCTGCCTCGACCGACTGGGGTTAGAGAAGACAGAGCAGAGACACAACAAGAGAGACAAAAAAGCACAGAAGAACATTTATAACAATAAACTCATGTTCAAATTCAACATTACAGATGCTGATAATGGACCTGATGTTACTTGAGACTGCTGATGGTGTTTTGATGCTGAAGGCCAAATATAATGAATAATGATATTAATGAAAATATTTTTTTTTTTACATGTGTTCAGGTTTTCAAAGTAGTGATGGTAGTGAAGGTTCAAGGTTCAAATTTGACCTTATGAAGTGAGGATTTATACGAGGATTTATGAGGATTTATCCAATGAGAAAGTGAGGAGGAATATTCTGACAGCTTGAATAACTTACAAACCAACAACCTTTTGAACAATTTTATTCAACTTTCTGTGGTGAAACAAGGCTGCCTGCAATTCACCTCAGGTATTTGCAACAGCTTGTGACAAAAAAGTTTAATTTCGGAGAGGGGGGGTGAGGTCAGCAGTATTTAGACTCCTGACCTGCATTGTTTCTCTGATCCACATGGACAATGGACATGACCCAGCACTCATATTTATTCAACCAGCCCTCACTGAAATTAGACTTTTGAGCCAGGTGATGGTTATGTACGTTATTTATTTATTTTGCATATGATGCTTCATGTTTTAAATCTTTTTTTGTTATTAAAAAGGCTGGTTTAAAATTATTCATACCATTGTCAATAATCAGAGAGAGATTCTCTATTGGCATCAAGCCGTCAAGCCCTGCGTGGTTCTGATTGCTCAGTAGCGCGTTTCCACTGGTGTTTTGACCTTTTACCTTGGTTGATGAGTTCCGGTACTTTGATGTTAGACGGCCTCCGCTGCCATCAACCTAATCTGCTGCCGCTTCCACAGATTCTCCATCAGATTCAAGTCGGGACAGCGGCCGGGCCGCTCCACAGCCTTGATATTGCTTCGTGACAGAAGAAATATGTAGTAAATTTTATACCTAAATCTGTCAGGGGTATGGATAATTTTGGACTTGGTGATAGCTTTAAAAAATTTACAGTTCAGTTAAATACTGCAGTTAAGGTAACCTCTAAAAGATATGTTGTTTAGTCCTGAAAAATCTCTTCATCTTAATGTTATGGAAGGTGGACTCTACACTGATTTAAATACAGTTTAAAGAAAATGCAATCCTCCTCATATGTGATATTTATGAATTTAAATCTCAGAAAAGCTGGTAGCAGATTCAGCTTCATGTTCTGACATCAGGTGTTATTTCAGGTTTCCAGATTGTGATGAACCTTACCCTCGCGCTGAGGATCTGCTGACAGGCTCAGAACCCACGGACCAGTCATCCATGACGGTCCAGAGAGATTACGGTTTCTGGTGTCCCCAAGAGCTCAAGGTGGACCCTGACCTGGGCTACGCCTTCATGGGAAGGAAGGACTGTTCTGCTCCCTGCCCATCGATGTTCTTCAGTCGGCAGGAGCTGACCTTGATCCGATACTTCACTGGAGTCGTCTCAGTTGTTTGTCTCTCTGCAACGCTCTTCACTTTCCTGACGTTTCTCATCGATGTTACAAGGTTCTGAACCACTGAACTGCTAATCTGGTTTCTGACATTAGTTTATTTCCTGTGTTAAACATTTCTAAATGAAATTCAAGATGAAAATAAATTCACCATTAAAGCGAATGAGTGAAAACAACAAAGTTGTCTCTTAATAGGTTCCGATACCCCGAGCGGCCCATCATCTTCTACGCTGTGTGTTACGTCATGGTGTCGCTGGTCTACTTCCTGGGTTTCCTTCTAGAGGACCGAGTGGCGTGTAATTCAGTGAGCCCGGCCCAGTTCAGAGCTTCAACCATCACTCAGGGCTCTCACAACAAGGTGAGGTTTTCAATGATTAACTTCTTTCCTAATGTCAGAATTTCTCACGGGAATGTTTTCACTTTCCCCCTAAAGGACATCAGCCTCCTTCCACATGGTTAAATAAGCAGAACTTGTTCTTCTTCTTGTTTCCCTCTCAGGCATGCACACTTTTCTTCATGGTCCTGTATTTCTTTACCATGGCCGGCAGCGTGTGGTGGGTCATACTGACAATCACTTGGTTCCTGGCTGCTGTGCCTAAATGGGGCAGCGAGGCCATCGAGAAGAAAGCCCTCCTCTTCCACGCTGTGGCCTGGGGCCTCCCAGGGGCCCTCACTGTCTCCCTGTTGGCCTTGAATAAGATAGAGGGAGATGGGATCAGTGGAGTGTGTTTCATAGGGCTGTATGACATCGATGCCCTGAGGTGGTTTGTTCTGGCACCGCTCTGCTTCAATGTGGCGGTGAGTGCAGTTAGAAGAAAAATGATGAAAGAAGGGATCGGTGGGAGGGTATAAATGATTGATTGTGGAAGAGATAAAGGAGTGAATGATATCTTAGAAACGTGGACTACTCTTTAAGAACGAATCACTCATTGTAATCGTGCAGTATCTGTCTGAGTGCCTTCTTCCCTTACGTAATTATTTCTTCAGGTTGGCGTCGCCCTGCTTTTAGTGGGAATTGTCGCTCTGAACCGGGTGCGGATGGAGATTCCACTGGAGAAGGAGAACCAGGCCAAACTAGTCAAGTTCATGATTCGAATGGGCGTGTTCTCGGTGCTGTACCTCGCCCCGTTGTTCACAGTGATTGGGTGCTACATGTATGAACACACCTATCGGCAGATCTGGGAGACGACGTGGATGGAGGAGAACTGCAGGCGCTATCACATCCCCTGCCCATACAAGGTAAAGGAAAGCAAAAGACAACACAGTAACGACAAACTGTCATCTTTTTCACAGTTTTTAATCACTCTAGTTAATGCAAGACAAATATGTATGTTAAGTATCATATTTCTGTTTAGCAATATTAGAGTGCTGTGAAAAACCATTTGCCACCTTAAAGGTCTTTTTTTTTTAAATCACATTTAAATTTTTCTGATCATCAAACATATTTTAATATTGGATAAAGATAACTTGTGTAAATGCAAACAGCAGTATTCAGTTAATGAAAACCAACCTTGCCATTTGTGAAAAAGTAATTGTCCCTAAACCCAATAACTATTTGTGTCACACTTGTCAGTAACAGCAGACAACAAGCGTTGACCCAGTCTGGCAGTGACCCTTTAACATCACTCTTTTATTACCAACTCTGCTTTGCAGAAACATTTTAATCCAGACCTTTCTCAGGGTTTGAGTGTGACCGGCTTGTTTAAAGTCTTACTACTGTATCTAAACTCCAGGCTTTGACTAGGCCACTCCAAAACATCATATTGAGCCATTCAGGCATGGCCCTGCTATGGTGTTTTGGATCATTGTCCTGCTGAAGAACCACAGTGTGGTTCCTGTACTGATGGCTGGACATACTCCTGCAACACTGCAAAAGGGGAAGTAAAAGTAAATAAAATTTTCTTGAAATGAATGTATTTTTCCTTGATTCAAGCAGGTATATAAAACTATTTACCAATGGAAAAAGATTTTTGCACTTAAAATAGTAACAGTTCATCTCTATCATCTTATTTCAAGGGCAGGATGTCTAATTATCTTATTGTAGGGGTAAAAATACTCACTCCATTGGCAAACAGTCTTATTTACCTGCTTAAATCAAGGGAAAATACATTAATTTCAAGAAAATTTGACTTACTTTTACTTCCCTTTTTGTAGTGAAGAATTATCCATCCATCAATTACAATATTAGACTGTCATTATGATGGTCTGCTTCTGAAATCCTGTGCTAATTTGGGTCAGATGAAACATGACAAACATGACTCAGAACTGGCAGCCATTTGTGTCCAGTCTGTCTTTCCCATTGTTAAATCTTAAACTTTGACCTTAGTTGAGTCAAGTGAGGCCTGCAGTGCTTTAGATGTCGTTCTACGTTGCTTTTTGACCTCCTGGATCAGTCACGCACCCTTGGAGTAATTTTGGTTGACTGGCCTGAAAAGGTTCACCCATGCTGCATGTTTTCTGATGTACCAACGAGATTGTGTTGTAACCTTTTACAGGCTGAAAAGATGTCAGTGACTGTTTTTCTTCAGTTTTATTAACTTTTGTTTTGCTTATTTTGTATCTTGTGAAATTGGGCTCAGTTTTCTAAAAAAAAAAGAAAAAAAAGTGGTTGAAAAAGCAGGGCTTTTACTTTTTCCCATGGGACCAGGCCAGTTTAAGATAAGATGAGATAAGATAGACTTTATTGATCTCGGACGGTTAGATTGGTTAGCCTTCATGAATAAAATACTTTAAAACTGCTCTTTTGTATTTACTCAGGTTACATTTGTAACTTTTTACTGCACTGGATGTTAAATTAGACTGATTTTTTTAATCTTTTAAAGGCTTAATTGTTTTTTGTTTAATGTTGTACAAGATATTCAGACTGCAACAGATATCAATTACTTAGAAACATTCAGCTTTTTGGGAAATTTTTCCAGTTGGGGAAAAATATGGAAAGAGGGATGACGATCTGTGTAGCGAGCATTTGAAAACCATTACTAAAGTCTTGTAAATAAGAATCAAAATGAAGATGTTACAGATGGCCTTATTATTGTTGTTGCTGTATTGGATTGTCGTTTGTGTGAGCACCATGAAACTGAGGATCTCATACCGGCACATGGATATTTTCAAGCATTTTTTTTTCCAAATCATTACTTTAGTTGTCCCCATTTTTGAACTTTAAAGCAAACTGTAATATTCTGACTCATTCGGTGAGAAAGGCCTGCGCTGCCACTAACAGGCACTGCGGGGTGTGTCCGGGTGAGGGAGGAGATATTTGTGGAGGAGACCAGAGTGCTGTACGCATCATTAGCTCAGCTAATGCAGCTCTCCAGACCGACTCCCAAAAACGACAATCTTTGTTTTCCTCTGGCCTTCTTTGTCTCCTTGTCTTTCACTCTTTCGGCTGGTTTTACTACACTTCCATCTTCGGGTCTCCCCCTTCTCCTCCGTTTCTCAGCTGGTGTCTCTTTCTTTTGGACTTTCTCAGTCATGCTCTGCTGCCTGTTCTCTATGAGGGCTTTGTAGCGCTTATGAAGAGCAGTGGGAGGTTGGTGTTTTTATACAGTCTGGTGCTAAATTATTAACCAGAAAAAAAATGGACCCCCACTCCCTGCTGAAAGTGTGCGTGACATTTTTAAATTACATTAGACTTCCAGACAAGTGTTTGGTCTCCATATGACAGGCTGTATGAGCGTATGGAGGCAGGTGCAGGCGCTTATGTTACTGCTCAGTGTTTGTGTAAGCTCCTGGGGACAGACCTCGGTTATACGCTGTTGTGACTGTGGCATGACATTATCTCTGCGTGTCATTCGACCTGTCCCTTAGGTCACTCATATGAGCGAAGGTTGAATGATGGACAGGATAGTTTAATGTCTTTGGAATATTGGATAATTCTGTGTTTGTTGTTGAAGATCAAGTGACTTTGTCTGTGGCATATTTACAGTAATATACTAAAGTCCCTGGAGTCCTTGTCTTTATTTCAGGGTTTAAATAGTAAACAATACCTTGAGATACTTCTTCTGACATGTTTTTACCAATGACCCCATATATCCAGGTGCAGGTTGGCACTTACATTTTTCTTTTGTAATATAATTATGTTTAGACTGCCGTTAGTTCACCTTTGGTTTGTTTAGTCAATTTTTTTTCATCTGTATTTTCTGAGCTAGTGGTGCAGTAAACGGAACGGGTTAATAAAAGCCTCCAAACTCTGAAATAATGAGGGCAAAGCAAAGGTCTTTATTGCACCGGCTGCTCTCTTGTGATCATGATTTCTTAGTTACATAACAGCTCTAAACCTTAGGATTTACTGTTGATCCATTTTCCCATTGAGTTTCTGAAGCCTAGCATTGGGAACAACAATGCTTTTTTTATGTTTGAATTAAAGATGCTGTCATTGATCAGCCAGGGAGCAGAATCTGACAGTTTATTTTGATCGGTGGTCTGCGGATCTGACACTAAAAAGTCTGGATTTATTGACCCCAACTTAATAAGTGCGACAAAAGAAAACTAAGAAGTCCCATCATTTCCACTGCATGAATACATCAAGACAAGTCCTCTTGATGCATTTGTTTTAAGTTTAAATAAATTAAAATATAAATTGTTTGGATGCTTTAATGCGTAAATTGGGATGATCTCGTATTTTCAGGAGGATTTCACCTCTATCAAAGGACCTACAACATTTTTTCTCTTTTTTGGTTTGCAGTCTTCAGATAAAATAAGCACAAGTCTTTTAACTTCCCATTTTGATAACACAATAAATATATAATGTTCTGAAGTTCAGTGGAAAAAATATAATGGTGAGGCTTTATGGTTTTTGCTCTGAGGAGAAACCTGGCTCACAGAATTGGATATTGTTAGGCTGATCAACTTTGGTTGCTGGTAGCACCATCTTGTGCTCTTGCATATATATTTTGGAACAATTGAAGTTACATTATGTTCCCAATTAAAGCATTTCAGTTTTTGCACAAAAAACATTTCACGCTGTTTTATGGATTTCCTCTGCTTCAAATTTATCAGGAGGGAAAATAAGCATCAGGAAAATCTTAAAGACTTCAACAGCTCATGTAAAAAATAATTACACTACAATTTACATTTTTCTGCTGCTCTGCTATTCAGCCCCTAACCATTGAGCAGAGATAAATTTAAAATCTGTGGAGGAAAGCTGTTGGCATACATCTCTCCCTCAGCCTGCAGCCTGTTTCAGTACAGCAGATTAAAATAAAAATCTGGCATTTACATTTGTGGTGTTTATGATAATAGACGTATCTGTAAAGCGGAACAGCAGCTATAATAAACTCCTGCCCTCTGCTGGGAGATGGAGCAAAATTCACATCCAGCTGAGGAAAGAGCTGCCACTGTTGAACCCAGTTTGTGGTTCAGCTGTTAAGACAGGTGGGGGTTTTACTTGGATTCGCTCCCATCTTCAAACATCTGAAATGACTGACTGGGATAAAAAACACGTCAGGGCTGAATACTTTTAGTCCCCTTAATCTCTAAATAGTTTCAGTGGTATTCAGTGCTTCCATGTCTGAAATATTTAGAAAGTAATTACTGGACAACTATGCTCCTTGTACCCCGATAGTCATCCTAATGTTTTAATATCTCTGTTCCTGTTAGGTTGAGCAGACCAGCAAGCCAGCCATGGTTCTGTTCCTGATTAAATACCTGATGATGTTGGTGGTGGGGATTCCCTCGGTTTTCTGGGTGGGCAGTAAGAAGACGTGCTTCGAATGGGCCAATTTTCTGCATGGACGCAGACGCAAAGAGTGAGTAGTCATGTTTATAAAGCCAGATGATGTTAACCAAGGATTGATCTGTCTCCTTGTGATTCCCTAAATACAACCCGTTGAAGGAATGTTCTGTAAAAAGGTGCAAATGTTAACTAAAGAATGAATGAATGACTGAGGCACGACAACATTCACAATTATAGCAAAAACACTATAGATGATTAGAAAATAGATTAAATCAGATGTTTATCTAAATGGGGAAATTTCATCTTGTGCACACATGTGGTTATCACTTTGGATGGCAGCATTGGCTTTTACTCCTTTAGGTTTTACTTCTAATAAAAGTGTTTATCTTATATATTTTTTTATTACAGAATATGTGGAAAAATACCTACAAAAATTAGATTCCTACATCAAATCACCCTTTTAACCATGGTGTGTTTCACTCTGCGTTGGTAAAGTTCCTCAATAAAACCACAATAAACTTCTCAGTAATCTTCACTAAAATGTATCCATTTATCTTTATGTCAAAGTTCAACTTCATCAACACACACTGAGCTTGAATCTGAAGTACAGGTCAGATTAAAATATCATTAACAAAGGTAATCCATAAAATTTTATTCAGAAAGTAAAACATTTAATTTACACACAAAATACATTAATATTTTAGTTTTGGTATTTATAGCTGAAAGCTAATCAAAATCCAACATTTCTTTAGTCGAAAATTAGATTACAAAAGAATAATACAGAGAGCAACACAGAAAAATCATGTTATGACCTACAAGCAGACAAACTGTAGATGAACTTCAAAGTTGAGTGGAAGGAAAAATTTAGGTTGGGTAAAAAAATTAATCAATAAGCAAATGGAACATCAGGCTCAACTATTGAACAAGAGACAACATCAGAAGCATCTTAACTGGATAAAAATAAAAAAAATCCAGAAAGAGAACTTTGGGCCATTGAAAAACATTCCAGACTTTTATTTAAAAATAAATGTTCAGATCTGGAGAGGCTGTGGATAGTAATTTATATTGTTTGATGCTTAATGGGAAGCTTTCTGCCGTTGCTGCATTGTGCGACGCGTCATCTGTGGATGCAGCTTCACTCCGTTTATCATGTCCAGACGAGCGCAGTCTACCAGGAAGATTTCATGCTTTCTGCAGACGAGCTTAATGGCAGGGGTGTCCTGTAGCCTTTAGATGAGTCCCAGGTCCAGCACACCTGAATCAAATGGTAAATGGCACTTTAACTAGTCTGACAACCCCAAAGCGCTTTACACTACAATCAGTCACACCCTGATGGTGGTGAGCTTTGTTAGTAGCCACAGCTGCCCTGGGGAAGACTGACAGAAACAAGGCTGCCATGCATCAGCGCCACCACCAGCAGGCAATTTGGGTGAAGAGTCTTGCCCAAGGACTTAACTGAGACTGTCGGAGCGGTGGATCTAACCAGCATCCCTCCAGTTACAGGACGAACTCCTGCGCTACTGTCGCCCCAAATGGCTGAATTAGCTCCTCAGTATGCAGTCAAGTTCTCCAGAGTCGTGCCAATGACCTGATTATTTGACTCAGGTGTGTTGAAGCAGAGTAACAAAAGTAACAGGACACCGGACCTCGAGGACTGGAATTTGACACCCCTGCTTTATGGAGTTACTGATTTAATTTTCTAGCTGGACTTGGCATCTTCCTACACTGCCAGAAGTACCAAACCTGACTTAATGGGATTACTGAGCTCGACTGGCCAGCAACCTAAAACTGTATGGAGTATTATCAAGAGGAAGCTTAGTGACACCTGACCCAACAAGTTAAATGCCTGCATTTAAGTATTTTATTAGTCTTCTGTGCTATTCTAGTTTTTTAATAATGTGTATTTTTGAGTAAACACATCCTCCTATCTTGTCTCTCTGCAGCAGCGGGGTGAATGAGTCCCGACAGGTTCTGCAGGAGCAGCCAGACTTTGCTCAGTCTCTGCTGCGTGAACCAAACACCCCCATCATTAGGAAGTCCAGAGGGACGTCTACTCAGGTAGGACTACAAGTGACTTTCAGGCTCTCCCTGTGTGTCGGTGCAGAGATAGGCAGAAGCAATTATACAGAGTATGGTCACAGTGCCTAGCAGAAGCTTCAGGGCATATAGTAACAAATCTCTGGTGGCTGTTCTTGCTAGATAAAATAAACCATGACACTAAATACTGGACAGGTAGAACAGGCAGTGGTCATACAATATAAATAAAGCCAAAAATGCAGATTTTTATTGAACAGTGTGTGTGACATCACAGTTTGCCATGTGACATTAAAAGCATGTCTTCTTTAAGCACTTCTAGGCTTCAAGCTGAGGCGCAAAAGATAAAATCAGGGCTTTCTTTGTTATATTTTTAGATATAGATATTTTTAAGTTTCCTTTACATGTATAAACAGTAATAGGTACTTAAAGAGCAAAAAGCATAGTGCATAGTAGTTAATTAAAATCAATTAAGTTTAATGTGAACATGTTTGCATGTCGTTTTTAATGTGACGTGTGATTTTACACAATTTATGCATTTCTCTGCAGGGCACCTCCACCCATGCCTCCTCCACCCACTTGGCAGCTCTAGATGATCTTGACGAACCAATCAGGACTCACCATGGACACCCTGCATCAACCAGAAGCAAGCCCAGCAGCGTCCACAGCAAGGGCAGCTACCACGGCAGCCTGCGCCGTGCTCGGGATGACAGGTAGCTGAGGAAACCCCACGCTGCGGCATCACTCCTTCCTCCTCTTGCTTCTGTCCTCACTCCTGTGCATCTCCATCTCTCATAGGAGCGATTCTTTAGCTTACCGGGGCACACTGGACCGCAATCTCCATGGTAGCATGCCCCGGCTCGACCACCCGCTCTCCACCCACAGCAGCCTGCATAAGATGGACAACCACTCCAGGCACAGCAGCCAGCGGGACATGTCGGAGGCTTCGCCCACCCGCATCGCCCACGGAACAATAGGGAGCGACGGCCGAGCTGCTGAGAAGGACAGCACCAGCGCCTGAACAGTCAACATCACCAGGAAAATGCTGGAAGAACACTAGAAGTGAAGGTTTACCCTTCCCAAAAGAACATCGCAGGATGTCTGGTCCTTTATGACTACGTCAGTTTAGCTGGAGGTGTCAATCAGGGAAAACTAGAACTTAGGACAGAGACCAGTAACTTGCTAAATGCTGTGGGGGAGAACGTTCATTGCACTGTCTAAATCCTGGTAATGTCTGTCACTAGAGTGGCTTGTTTATTCTGGCCTGCAGCTATTAATGCTCATCTCTGCGTGGCTTCTTAGACAAATTATGGGCCTAAAACCGTGGACCTTCTTTTGTTTAGCAAAATATTTTTATACTGTGAAAACTGCTGCGTGTGCAGAAAAAAAAGGGACATATCAGGGGAGATAAAGTTTAAAACCTTACTTTGATAGGTGCAAGGAAACTAATGCTTATTCAGTCCAATCGGGATAGATGTACCCAAGTCCAGTCGTGGAGAGCTACTATCCTGCAACTTTTAGATCCAATCCTTTCCAACATACCTGAACCAAATGAACGACGCCTCTGCAGGGCTGAATGAAATACTGGGAAAGTTCAGGAGTGTTTTTAAATTACGTTTCACCTGGTATTTCAGTACCTGTTTCGTTCAGATCTAAATAGCATACCTGAGTGGTCACTTTTTTTTTTTTTTTTTTTTTTAAGTGTTATACCATCCACCCCTGTACATGCCGTTTGCCTGCCAGTGCAGAGAACTGGCAGAGGAACAATTATTACATTTAGCTTCTGCTTATAAATGTAACAACCTGTAAATATTTATTTTCCTGCAGTATGATTCCTAATCCTTTGTCACTGAACTAACCTACCTCACTTGTACCTTCCGCCTTCTGTTCTGCATTCACATCACTGGGTGCTGCCACAAAAGTAGAAATGGTGACGATGGCTCACTTTGCGTTTTTCAAGTCTACCTCTTAAGTTTAATCCCAACTGGCTTTGTGTACTTCATTTTTACCACTAGCATCAATTGGTTCCAAACAATAAAAAAAAAAACATTTTAGCCTTTTAAACAGGAGAACATGGTGTGCATCAAGATTGTGCAGTTTTCCCATAAATGCATCAGGCCCAATCTCTGCTTATCTGCCTTCTTTTACTTTGTACATAGATTTCCTGGATGATGACTGATCTGCCTTCTGTTTCTCCACCTATATACTATTTTTGGACCTACAGCAATTGTCTGTATTTTTTCATGACTGCTTACATGCATTAACCAGAGTGCTTTTCTCTCATCATGGGACACAGTTGGAGAAAAGAGACACTTTCAGCTTTTAAACATATGTGTTCACACAGGTCCGTCTTCATAAACTTTTCAGTGAAGCATGGAAGAAAAAGAAAAAAAAAAAAGCTCAGAACTAAAGTAGCTTAAAACTATGAGGGTTGAAAATTGTTCTATGTTGTGATTTTTAAAACTTGACTTAATTTATTTGCAGTTGTGATGTAAAAGCTTCTTTTACATGCAGTCTAATAAACTTTTAAGATTAGACTTTGTTGTGATTGACATCTCTACTACACAATCAGATCTTAGCTGTTGCAAATCTGTCGCCAAAGCTGAAAGTTCAGAATCAGCCGTGTTGGGATGTAAAGAAAACCTGGAGGTACTTACAGCTTGAATAGCTTTAGAAAATCAACAAAGACCAAGTTAAGACCAGATGCCTGAGCGTTCCCTTTTGCGGCGGACAATGGCGGCTACGTCTTGTTTGAGTGCGGAGACGCTCTCCTCCAGCTGCTCTGAGAAATCTCTCAGCAGACGATTCTGCTCGTCCACAAACAGTCGGAGTCCCAGCAGGTCTGACTCCTCCTGGAGAGCAAATGCAACAATTTACAGTGCAAGTGAAAGAGCATGCAAACTGCATACAAAAAAAAAAAAATCGCCAATTACTTTAATATTCAATATTTTAGCCTGGGAGCAGCAATACTTCTCAGGCTGCATAAAGACAAGGGTACATACACTGGGTCTGTGTCTGCGCAGGCGCTGCAGCTGAGCCCTTACAGAAGTCATGCTGTGGTAGAAAACTTTCAGGGCACGTGCAAACTCTGCATCACAGCTGGGACGCAGCGACCGACCACGTGCGATGTCCCCGCCTGAAACCAGAGGAGGGGAAACGTGGATGTCGGAGTGAAACTGCAGGTTAAACGTGTACGGTGGAGTTACCGTTCTTGGCTGTGTTGAGCTGTTCTCTCAGACTGTGATTTTCTCTCCGTAGTGATTCATTAAGACTCTTCTGGTCCTCCAAGTCCTGTTGAAGAGCTTTGACTGAACAGCTGAGCTCAGCAGAGAAAGATAGCTGCAGCACAAAACATTTATGAGCAGAATTTTAGTTTTACATTCTCCTTCCTAATTTGTTTTTCATAACAATTTTATTTCACAAGGAAAAATATCCCAACAAATCTGGCCTTTTTGAAAAAGTTCCTGTTCAATTTCCTGTCACAGCCAAGCCTAAAAACATATTTTTTTCAGACTTCACCTCTATGTCAACCTGAGGTAGGCTAAAAGATCACCACGTTGTGCCATAAGCTGAAAAAGTTCAAGAACATACGACAAAGAGTCATGGACATCAGTCTGAAAACTGTTGCAAAGCCGTTTCTCAGGCTCTGCAACTTAAGAGGACCACAGTGAGCCATTATCCACACATGGAACAATGGAGTGGCCGACCTAACAAAATTACTCCAAAAGAGCGCTGAGGACTCATCCAGAAGATCAGAGAAGAACCTAAAGCACTACAGGCATCACTTTCCCTCAGTTAAGGTCACGGTATTTATGACTGAGCATGAATGGCATCGATGGGAGAGTTCAAAGCTCAAAACCACTGCTGACCAAAAAGAACAGTTACCTCATATTTTCCAAAAAACATCCTCAAGTCTTGTGGGAAAACATTCTGTGGACTAAAGGCAGAAGAGCCATCTTTTTGTAAGGTTTGAGTCCTGTTATATTTGCTCTAAAACAAAACATTTCAGAAGGAGATCGTCATACTGGCTATTAAACACAGTGAGGACCTGGACAAAGGGCTTCAGTTGATGGAGCCATAAATTCTGCTCTCAACCAGAAAACCTTGAAGGACAATATCGGGCTTTCAGTTCATAACTTTAAGCTCAAGCATAGTTGGGTTATGTAGCAGGACATTGATCCAAAACACACCAGCAAGTCCACAGAAATGTCTGGATCTTTATCCAATTTAGATGCTGCGGCGTGGCCTTTATCAGGCCGTTCAAAGACAAAGACCCAAATATTGATCAATTAAAATGATTCTGGCAAGAAGAGTGGGCTAAAACCCCTACATAGGAATGTTAAAGAACCGTTGCCAGTAATTTAGGTTATTAGGTCTATATTAAATTACTTTTTCATAGAGGGGCAGTTTGCTTAGTTTTTTTTTTTTTTTTTTAAATGACGCAACCATTTTAAAACTGCCTTCTATATTTATTCTGGTTATCTGTGTCCGATATCAATATTTGTTAGTGTAACAGCGTAAAAAAAAAAGAAAAAAAAAGGAACATTTTTCTTTTTTCCTGTAACAGACATGTTTGGCTGTTGTGAGCATACAAAACTGAACATAATCTAAATTGGCATTTGAATCCGAAGCATTTGGAGTTTAAAGTCAAACTTACTGCAGCTTCTGATGGATCTGACTCATCGATGATGAAGTCGCCTTCTGAAGTCATCCTCACAGCTTCCAGGGATGAATTCATCTGAGTACAGCCCTCTAAGACAGAAAAGCAACGCCTAGTAGCCAATCCCATGCATGATAACACGCCAGTGATCTTCACCATGTTATGATCTCATATAGTCTGAGGACAATTGCATCAGAGCTCAGATCCTTAGCACTTGGCAAAATACTTTGTTTACCAAAGTAAAATACATTTTCATGTTATTCAGAAACATTTGTATTAATTTCACAACCGATCTGATTATTAAATGAATATGTAATTTTTTTTCTCGCAGAGGCCAATTAGCAGCCATTAGCAGTTATCTCATGGTTTAGCTGCTAGTCCAATTTATTTAAGAAAACTATTGTGCTGCATATCAGTATCTGAAATATCAGTAGTTATTTGGATACTGAAAACGGCTGGAAGAACTTTATTGTTGTGTTTAGAAAGCAGGACCATTCAACGGTTGCTTAGAAACTTAAAAATCTCTTGCCATGCTGTCACAATTACTCCTAATAAAGAGCAGCACAAACTGGATTTAACAAGAACAATTAAAAGGAGTGGGAGGACCCGATTCAGAGCCGGGCAAGAATGCAAATGTCTGAGAGTGTGTAATTAGGACTAAAATGCCTCATGGGTCTTCAGGTGGCAGCTGCACAACACAAATATCAGCATCAACAGGAAAAATTAGACTTCAGGCAGAATTGCTAATAATATAAAAAAAGAGACAGAAATGGCTGAAAGAGAACAAACACCGGAAAACTGGGGAAAGGTGTTGTTGACGTGTCCGTCCACAGAAGATTGGTGCTTTAACCCATTATTCAGGTATAGTGGAGGCAGCGTGATGGTCTGACAGTGGACTTTGGAGATAGAAGGGATCGTGTGAAAGGAAGAATAGGACCATATTATTGTACATATATATTATACATTGTCCTTGGTAAAAAAAAAAAAAAGTTAATATTTTAATACAACACAGACTTCTCCAAAGGTACAGTTTGTATAGACAGTGTTGTGTTTCAAAATCTGTGTCTGAAGTGCACTGGAGACAAAATGTAAAACACGGATTCTGTTTGGATTGGCTAGAATGTTAAAATGGCCAATAATGGGTTTAAGTCCCTTTAAATATGCCCTTTATGTCTTAGGATGTGGTATTTTGATGTTTTAGAAGTGTATGGTTTGTACGCTGAAATAATCCCCAAATGGCTCTGAAGAGGAAGCTCTTTTTTTTTTTTTGTCATTGTAGCCCATTGTGTGTTTTTGCCTCCGGAGAGCTCTTAATTGGCGTGGATTTCATGCTACGACTGGATATTGTTTGGCTGGTATTTAAAGAACAAGTCAGACTGTAAGGGAGTAGCCAGATTAGTCTGTAGATCTGAAAGCTAGCAGTTTATCAAGCCAATCCACCCAGTGGCCGATGCTATAGGAAGCATGGTGGCAAGTCTCATTTGATTGCCTTGAAAACTTAATAGGTTGTAATTGCTCCAAGATGATATTTCTTTTTTATTGAACCCTAAGTTTGAAGAGCACATTTGTGCATTTCCATTTAAGTCATAATTTGTGTTCTGCCTTTTTACTACATTTCCAGGTCAGACTGATGTGTTTCTAAATGAAAACTGTGCAGTAGAGAATACTTAAGCTTCTTCCTTACCTTGAAGACCCCAGAGCTCCAGCACCACAGCACTGCTCTGCAGGTAGTCCAGCAGACGCTGGGATGTGTGGATGGAGGTGAACTGGACCCGGTGATCCAACAGAGGGTTGATGTTGTGCCACACGGCTGGAGTGTAAAGAGGCTCGCTGCAATCAAATACCCTGAAACTAATACAGCAGAGGAAATTTTGGCTGGAGACTCCACGTTCACACGCCTTTATTTTGTTATCAAATTATCCTCAAAGGTTTTTAAAATGTTCGATATTTCTGCTCAAGTCTCACCCGATTTGAATCCCCCGATTGCGAGCCTCCCTGATCCAGCGAACCCCACAACACTGATCCAGGACCAGCTGGAAGTCCAGTCGGCGACCCAGGGCTTCAGATGGGTCAATCAGGATGTCGTCCTCCCCCAGGGGGCTGCAAATGTGCATTTCTTAGACACCCACACCTATCTGTGGAATTACTACTGTAAATGTGGGTTTGTGTGTCATACAGTCCAGTGGAAGTACAGGGGAGGAGCTCGGCTTGGAGAATGGCCTCCTCTGTGCCCTCTGAGCCCAACACCTGCAAACACAGAGGGCTTCATCTAGCATCTGAAAACGCTGCTGGCCTGTGTGCATGAAATATTTCCAAGTACCTCTAGCTGCTCCTCCAGAGGGATGCGGAAGGCCAAAGACTGAAGCCAGAGGTGAGCAGTTCCCAAGAGCAGCGGCTCAACTGGATCCCAGAATGGGTCTTTATCTCTGGGCAACACTACGGCTGGGAGATCCTCCACTCTCTGACAGCAGCAAACACACAGAAGTCTCACAGGAAAGCCGAGTTACTCCTCTAAATGAGAAAAACTTTTGAGCATTTTTATTAGAAAAAAGTGTGGGGGTCACACTTACAAAACAAACATTCAACTATTGATTATTATGCAAAAGAAAGCAATACGAGTAACGAATAATAAACATTTTAGAGATTACACCCACTGTTTCTTCCTTGATTCAAGAGTTCTCAAATTTGTAGATCTGATCAATTTCAGAACTGCTCAAATCCTTTATAAAGCAAGAAATAACTTACTTCCTGCGCACATACAACAAGTGTTTTCTGATAGAGATGGAAGATATAATTTAAGAGGAAAATTAAATTTTAAAACTAAGTATGTTCGAACAACAAAAAGAAGTTTTAGTTTATCAATTAGCGGAGTGAAGCTCTGGAACAGCTTGCCTGAAAACATTAAACAATGTAAAAGCATCCAGCAATTCAAAAAAAAGAAGAAAAGAAAAGTATTTTTGATGAATACAAAAAAAAGAGTAATATATAAAAAGTTGGTATACTGTTTGTTTTACTGTAAATATTTGTCCTTTACCTCCATGACACATGTAACTTAGGGGTAGGGCTTAATAAGCTTATACTTCATCCTACTCCTTTTTGAAACATGATGCATGTTTATGAAGTATTAAATGTAAACATTGTTAAATCATATCATGTTCCAAAATAAAACAACAACAAGGCAAACAAGGTATCCAACATGTTTGGCATATTGGAATCAATTTGTCATCAATGCTGTTTTAACATGGATAAACAGCCTTTAGAAAACACTGGCATATCTTGCAAAACATGTCAAATAAATCCAAAAACACACTTTGTCCTCGAGCTGTTCAGCCTTGAACTGCTGGTAGACCTCCTCCATTAGAAACTTGCGGTTTACAAACTTGGCTTTGGACCACATCCACACCTGCGAAACAAGCATAAGAACTAAAATCATTCAGAAACGCCTCTCTGGTACAAAGGAAGTCTTAAACTAGTGCGCACAAAGAACAGAGAAAGAAAACTGGAGAAACACCTGCCTGTTTGCTTCCTGCAGAAGTCACTCTGACAACAATGTCTTTCTGCAGATCATGACCCCGAGAATCCGACAGGGCCAGATTTTTGATCTCCAGCTTAAATTCAACTCCCTGAAAGTGATCAGGAAATCAAAGGCAAACATATCAACTCACATCTGTGTGGGCTAACGTGAAGTTACGGCAAGTCCCCGGTGACTTACCTTGTTCAGCTCCTGGCTCATCTGGTTAGCCTCAGCCACCAAGGGCATCAGCTTAATGTAGTCATAGAAGACAGCTAAGAGACTGGGATCTGTCTGGTCTGAACCAGTGCTGGACTCACCTACACATTAATAAAAAATTACTATTTTTTCCCCCGTACATGCAAAGAAATGTAAATCCCACCGAGTGACAATTTCACTCACCCAGGTGGATGCCCTCAGCAGCAGCCAGCTCAGACTGGAAGTAATCATAATCGTAGCGACTCCAGTCATCCCCACCCCTCTCAGACGGATAACCGATGAACAGGTAGGTACAGTTTGACCCCAAAATGAGACGGTCCTTTAAAGATAGTTGAAATAAAGTGGTCTTTGATTCATTTTGTTTCATCCATCTTGCAGCCCTGTGAGATTTTCTTATTGAAAAGTCTTTTGTAAATCAATAACTACTACTAATTAATATATTTGGTACAAATGTAAAAACCAACCAGGTGTTGCAGCTCAGTTGTCTCGTACACAGTGTTGCCATTAACGATAACCTTTGACCCCGTCAGTGGAGTCAGTGTTACACGCCGTTGTTCATTCCTGAATACAGCATGACGCTCCTGGATCCTAGCTCACAGACAGACATCACTGCGTTTCCATAATAAAAATAATCCTTTTCTGATGCATTTATATAAACCACACTTTCAATCAATTCAACCATCAGTTTGTGGGTTTCTGTGGGCTTTCCATCTGGATTAATTAAAAGGAAATCTCACCCTAAGCCCTTGATAGGAATGGATCTAGTAGAGGAGTCACAGAGCCCGATGCCCCACTCACCTGGAACAAAACATAAAAGATTTTTAAACTAATTTAAAACTACTGAATTTGTTTAAACCCACCCTCTAATATATTTTCCTTTATAAGAAGCACAAAAGGCTTAATTGTGTTATTTTCCAGCTGTTTATCTGAGCAGTAGCATGAGGTTCCTCGAGGTTTCACTCTCGTGCCACTTTAATTTAATGTGTAAATGTTCCACTTTGCTTAAATAAAAAAGGAACACAACACAATCTTTTGCAACGCAAGACTTTTTATATTTCTGTCCCCACATGACCAAAGTCCCTTATAGTCAAGAAGTGTGTCCAAAATACAATATAGTGGATGGGTCAGTATTGCCACCAGCCTGATGAAGACCATTCAGACATCATTGTTTTTGGTCCCAGAAATTCAATCTTAATCATCCAAACTAAACTGGACCCAAACTACAGAGCCTGTCAGGCAGAAACCCATTTATAGGAGTTATGGACACAGCCTGAAATGTTAAGTTTGCATTAAGTCTATTACTGAATCAGCCCAGTACAATCTGAAATATAGCAATAATCAAGGCTTTTTTCCTAAAACAGAGAAATTATATAATTTAACACATTTTTATTTTCAGTAGGTTAAATTATTAGAAGAGTCCAGATGTTTAAAGTAATTAAAAAAAAACTCCTACATTGTATTAATGACGTTATGCAATGGACTGATGGAAATGCTCTTAAGATTCACTGATTGATATTAAAATCTCATTACTGTCCAAAATGAAGAAATCTATCAGGTTCTGTCCTATAGATACTTTGGTGTCACTGCTTTATTAGGAGGAAAAAAAAAACAACAGATTAAACTGGTCTGTAAAATAAAGAGTACAACGCAGCCATGGTCTTGAGCCAGAAAAGGGTAGAGTGCCTTCTCTGGGCCGTGGAGGATGTCCTGCCCCTAGTGGAGGAGTTTAAGGTCTTGTTCATGAATGAGAGGAAAATGGAGCAAGAGATCGACAGGCGGATTGGTGCTGCGTCTGCAGTGAAGCGGATCTGTCATGGTGAAGAGAGAGCTGAGTCAAAAGGCGTAGCTCTCGATTTACCGGTCAATCTACGTTCCTACCCTCATCTATGGTCACGAGCTTTGGGTCGTGACCGAAAGAACGAGATCCCGGATACAAGCGGCTAAAATGAGTTTTCTCCGTAGTGTGTCTGGGCTCTCCCTTAGAGATAGGGTGAGGAGCTCAGTCATCCGGGGAGGACTCAGAGTAGAGCCGCTGCTCCTCCACGTCGAGAGGAGCCAGTTGAGGTGGCTCGGGTATCTGGTTAGGATGCCTCCTGGACGCCTCCCTGGTGAGGTGTTCCGGGCACGTCCCACCAGGAGGAGGCCCAGGGGAAGACCCAGGACACGCTGGAGGGACTATGTCTCTCGGCTGGCCTGGGAACGCCTTGGTATTCCTCCTGAGGAGCTGGCCCAAGTGGCTGGGGAGAGGGACGTCTGGGCCTCCCTACTGAAGCTGCTAGCCCCGCGACCCGACCCCGGATAAGCGGAAGATGATTGAAGGATAATAAAGAAATAAAAAAATAATTTACTTGTATTTCTGATGTCTTTTCAAGCAAGAGAATAAGTTTATTTACTCAATACCTTAGTGTTAATGAGGGGGTTTGCAATGCTGTTGTACGATATAGCATTCAAGTCTTTCAAAAATAAAAAAAGCTTCGTCAACTTAAAATATGCTCTGAGATTGTAGGCCACACAGTCAAAAAAAAATTTATGAATAATCCTACCACAAAACTATGTTAAGAATAGCTAATTATCTCCTCTTACCCTGAGCATGCTCTGATTCAGTTGTTTTGACAATAAATGAATATTACATTGTACTGTATTATTATTATTATTATTATTATTGTTATTATTATTATTATTACGACGCCTTCACCGGTTCCTGTAAAATATTTAATCAGGCTCTAAACCGCTGCTTCTAGAATCCTGATGGACACCAGAAAAAAAATGGCTTACATCACACCAGTCCTTAAATGACCTGACTACCTGTTTGTAAAAAGACAGATTTTACAATATTCTGACTTGTCAGTAAGGGACTGCATAGTTTTGTGCCAAAACAAAATTTCAGAGATGCTTCCATCAGTCCATCAGATATTTTACAGATGGACTTACCCTCCTGGATGAAAAGCTTCACCACCCCTGACAGCTGAGCGTCTTCATTGATGTTCAGGATGTAAGGATACATCTGCATCATTCTCCTCTCCTGGCAGCAAATTTAGAGAAAGACGATCGATTACCAGGAAAAGAACAGAAAAGATAATTAAACACAAACATTTTCACCTAAAACAAATTTTTCACACCTTAAACCACTTTACGATTATCCAAATTCTTTACATGCATTTATTTCCAAGCTCCTCAGAACCAAAAGATGCCCAGTGTACCTGTGTGATGCTGGCATACTGCTGCTCCCAGTCTTTGAGCGCCTCCTGCAGGTGTTGTTCCCACAGCGTCTGAATGGCTCTGATCTGGAGCTCGTTCTGGGTCAACAGCTGACGAAGTTCCTCTGGAGCAAAAGATAAACAAAAAAAAACCAAATTTGATTAACCGCTCTCATGTCTGCCAGCTGAACGTTGCTCTGCTGTGTCTAGACACTCTCACTGGACTCGTCACTGGCTCTGCGCCCCTCCTGGTCCATTCGGCTCAGTTTCTGCATCAGTCTGGTGTTCTCAGCCTTTAGCTCCTTAACAAGCCGTTCAGTCGGGCTCTCGTTCACCACGGCCTTATTTTGGATGCGCTTTGCCCTGAGGTGTGCATGTAAAATGTGTTAGTATGGTGGAAACCAGTACTATTCACCGTGGTACCCAAAGCATAAATGATTGATGAACCTTTCAGCGTAGCGCAGGGTGGAGAGAGACTCCTCATAGCAGATATCTGCAGGACTCAGAGTGGCAATCTTGAAAATGAATTTTACAAATTAGCACACTGCAATGCCTGGCAAAGGTATTCATACTACTGCAATTTATACCCTTTGTTCACATTATAACCGCAAAGTTCAATGTATTTTATTGAGAATTTCTGTTTTTGACCAACACAAGGCGGCACATACCTGAATTAAAAGCAAAGCGACATATCATTTTCAACATTTTTCAGAAAACTTGTGAAGCGTGGTGGACATTTGCATTCACTGACTCCAGTTCAATGCTTAACAGCCACCTATCAGTGCAGGACACATTAGTGTGTCTTTTAGAGTAATTTTCTACCAGCTTTGCTTAGCCAGATACTGAAATTTATCCCCACTCTTCACAACAAAATAACATGAGTTCAGTCAGATTCGATGGAGAACGTCTGAACATCAATTCAAATTGAAGTCTTGCCACAGATTCTTTATTGGATTTTGGTTGTTCTAACATCAACATGCTTTGCCTGTATATTTATAAATGTTATTTTGCTGGAAGACCAGCCTCTCAACCACTCTCCAGTGTTTTGCAACCTCTAACAGGTTTGTCTTGCAGAATTGATCCTGATTAGCTTCCGTCCTTGCAGAAGAAACAGCATGATGTTTTATATGCTTGTTTTATATACACCAACCCCATGGTAAAGCACAGGGGTGGAGTGTTCAGAGCAGTTTTAGAGTGTTTTGCTTATAAGCCAAGAAGTTTGTTTAGTCTGACTGGAGCACCTTCTTTCACACATTTTCTGTGTCCTCTAGATGGCTTGTAAAAGCACCGCCAACAGAACTTCCTTTCAACAACGACGCCATTTTTGACACATTTGTGTAGCGCATCATTAATGGTCATCGTGTTAACAGATTGTCCAACCTGAACTGTGGATCTGTGCAGGTCCTCCAGAGTCACGGCAGGGCTCTTGGCTGCTTCTCACACCAATGATGCTCTCCTAGTCTGGCCTTTCGTTTTGGGTGGACGGTCATGGTTTTGTGGGTTTACAGTTCTGCCAAATGTTTTCCGTTTTCAGAAGACGCAAATTTTGAATAGAGCTCTGTGAGACGTTTGCCTTTTTTTAATACCCCAAACCTGTTTTAAACACCTCCACAGCTTTCTCCTTGACCTGCCTGCTGTCTACATGTAGCCATTTGTTCCCCAACAGTCTCCAACAAGCCTCTTAGGCCTTCACAGAACTGAATTTATTATTGGGTATCCTATTAAAAGGGAGTGAACACAATATTTTATATTTTTTCCCATTTTTATTAAAAAAATATGCATTTGAAAACTGGGATTCACTACCTTGTGTTGGTTTCTCACAAATTATTCCAATAATATACATTTAAGTTTCCAAATGTAACTTGAAAAACAAATTAAACAGTATAAATATTTTTTGAAAAATCCGCAATGTCTGTTTTTTTTTTTTTTTTTTTTTTTTTTTTTTTTTTAACTGTAATAAGTCAGAAGTGACAGTTTACCATGACAGTGCGACTGTTTCCTCCCAGCGCAGATTGCAGCAGCTTGGTGAGAACAGAGTCTCTGTAGGGAATGTGGACTGCCTTCTTCCCTACGGCAACATCTGCCAGGGCGCTGGAGGGACAGCAGGAAGGAATATAAAGAAAACTGATGAGACCCAGCAACATGCAAGTAAAGGAAAAGCAAACAAATAGCAGCAACAGACCAACCTGATGACATTGCCCAGCGTGGTGAGGCTCAGGTTTATGGCCGTTCCCTCTTTGAGTCTGTCGGCTTCAGAGCCTGAAGACCGCTGACGCTCACTGCCAGCCAGGTCCACCAGGTTGATGTTGGATTGCTTTGTGATGCTCTCTTTAGAGAAGATCTGATACAGATGCCTGACTTAGAAGAATTAATGAGTTGCATACAGAAATAAAAATCTGCGCTTATCGTTAATGTTCGCATGAGCTTGTGTTCTACAAATGAAAGAAAAAAATCCCCTTAAAAACAAAAACAAAAAGAGGTTACGAGGCAGTTTAAGGTATAAGCTTTCAGACATCAAAAAAACAAGATCAGCATTTTCAGACAACATAAGCCCTAAACAACATGGGGATCTGACAGAAATACTGAACTAAAAATACTGAGATTGTAATAAAAGGAAAGTTTGGGCAGTAAAAACTTGACAGAGCATTTAGAAAATAAAAAGTGACAAGTCTGCAAAACTAATTAGTGTAAAATAGAAGAATAAGTGAACGGCAACTTAAAAAACGTGAATAACAAAACTTGTTATCAGATCAATGAACTGTGACATTAGAAATTAAAAAGGCAACAGAACAAAATATCAACTGAATCTGAAGACCAGAAATGTATATTGTTAAAATAAAATTTATCTAAAAATCGAGGGATCAATGTAACCTTAATGACACGATGTGTTCGGCTGGGCTTGGCTTTGCTGTTTCACAACACACCGTCAGCTGACTGACTGTACAGCAGAAATGGGACCAAATTGTATCGCATGCAGCCAGACCTTGATTGGACAATATAATTTGATCAGTTGGGTTTAATTCTTTACAACTGGACGTGGCAATAAACCCATTAAGTCTTGAGATGATTTATTGTGAACTGGTGCTGTAGAAATAACCTGAATCAGGTTTGGTCCAAACTGCACACATTAGCCTGAAACCAAACTGAGTTGAATGTTAGAAAACTAAACAGCAGTTTAGTTTCCTCTGAAAGTGTTTTTTGTGCATTCTTGAATTTGGCTGACCTCCAAGCCTCTCACCTGTTTGAGCTGCAGAATGATGAGCATGTGTGAGCGGCTGCTGTTGGCGTTCATGTGAGTGGCAGCAGTGGTTCGGGTCCTGGTCCCCTGCTCCATCAATTGCTCCACCTGCAGTCAAGTCAAAGCACATCTGAAAACCAACCACAGTTGACCAAGGTGTTTTACACAAAACATCACCAACTAAAACAAGTAAAGGCTTAACTAGAATGGAAAGCCATTAAGAAATGAGCTTTAGGCAGAGGTCTAAATGGATCAGCTGTTTGAGCGTCACTCAGTTTCAAAGGCAAGCAGAGTTTAGGGGCCACAACAGATTTTCACCTCTAGTTTTAAGCCTTGATCTCAGGGTCTCTTGAGAGGCAGTGGGGTTTTCATTACTTGTCGCTTATAATCATCAAAATTAAAATAAACAAACACTTGAAATATACCAGTCTGTGTGTAATGAATATATTATACAATTTTTCACTTTTTGAATTAAATTACTATATAAAAAAAACTTTTTCATAGTATTCTAATTATATGACCAGCACCTGTATAAGACAGCTAAACCCACTCAGTAGAGCTGCTATTTTCTCCCCACTCTACTCGTCAAGCACCATTATTATTATTCTCATGTGCTGCAACTCATTTATATGTCTATGTGGCTAAAAAACTAACTTTCGGGTGTCAGTTTCATTTCAAACCCTTTGAAGTGTTAAAAAAAAACCAAAAAAACAAAACATGTCAACACCCAAAACATGCTTTAGAGATTGATAATTTATCTGTATGAAATCTCTAAACAAATTCAGTCCTAATCAAAATAACCAAAAAAAAAATTATATATATATATACTGATTAATATTTGTCTCCTTTTTAGTTTAAATCTTTTAATCATCTTCAACCCTGATCACAATATTGAATATTTAGCAACCCTTTAAAGTGCATCATTTTAGTTGTCTTCACTGTAATCCCATTATATATTTAAATGCGCTTATTACTTCTGGTTTGATCCTATGCTTAGTGATAAACCTCTCTACGCCCATAAATCACAGGTAAACCCAAATGTGTTTTCTTTCTTTATTGACAGTTCAGGAATTGGGTCATAAAAAATAGTTTTATCTGCTTTGCACCTTTATTCCAATTTCTTAGGGATCAACTTTAAACATCTAACACAAGGAAATACTCCATACACAAGGAAGACAAAGGTACTTTTCTCCATGTTCTAACCCGAGCTTGACAATATGTCCATACTCCACTTCTAGACTTGTTCAGATTTTTCCAGATAAATAAAAACATAAAGTAGTGCATATTACGCATTTGCGGTGCTCCCTACGTAAATAGGATTTACCGATGTAACAAAGAGTTTCCTCTTCCAACTCTTAAGAGATTTCTGAAATGCAGGACTAAGAGTTTCCCACCTGAGCTGTGGATCTCTGTAGCTCCTCCAGAGTTAACTTGGACCTCTTTGTTGCATCTCTGATTAAATTACAGACAGACTAGTACAGGCTGTACTGGATATTATTGAGGGTTATCAAAGTAAGATGGCTGAATACATCTAAAGTGCACTTTTTTCCTTTCCACTTCCTTTATATCCAATTTCCTGGTCTGCTACGTGTGAGAAAAAAAAAACAAAACACGTTTAACACTTTTGCAAACAACTGCATGTTCTTATACCTGCAGCGCATTCTCACAGGGGATTTTACGAAGACCTTCAACATAAAAGCCCCTTTGCAGCTCTTCTCTCACTCTGAGTCCGCCTGCAGTCCGAGACCCCCGAGACAACAGGTCAACCACCTCGAAATAGGGAAGCACATGAGAACCATAAGCTTTGCAGTCAACACAACAAAAGCCCGAGGGTAGAATTGGCTGGGATTGACAGCAAAATATAGGAAGCAGTAACATCTCTTTACAAAAGTAACCAAACCTACCTGCTCGTTATAGATTTCCAGCATACTGAAAAAGACCTGAGGACACATCAACAAACATTTAGACTAAAAACCCACTCACACTCTTATGTTAAATAAGATAAACCATTCTATATTAGGAAGGAATGTTTTTCATATTTACAAGAAATTCAGATAAAGTCCAAAAAGTTAAAGTAATTTACCCTCCATGTAGGTGAGTCTAGCAACTTCTTATTCAATGCATTACCTGACACTGTCTGTTTTCTTGGTTTCCCCTGATCGCTTCAAACAGTCGCTCACATAGTTTAGGAACCAGGCCTTTGTTGGGCCCGTGGCCCACCATCGAGTAGCTCTTCCCTGATCCGGTCTGTCCGTAGGCTAGCAGAGTGGTGTTATAACCCTGCACGTGTGATTTAAGGTGTGTTATGAGGCAAATCTGTGCACGTAACATCATGTTGGAAACAACTCTAGTAAAAAGGGGGAGGTTCGGACCTGCAGAGCGTTCTCCAGTATTCCGACACCGAGGTCCTGGAACACGCTGTGCTGGGGGTGAAAAGATCAGCCGCCATCACACATACTCTTGTCTCTGCAATCCTAAAATGGGATGCTTTTTACACAGCACCCTAATATCAACTAAATGTTGGTAGCCGTGGAGCTCACCTGGTCAGCGTACCGCCCTCCCGGCTCTTCGGGGACAAAAAGACCGGAGTGGTCTCTTGTGAAGCCGCTGTGGGACCAGTACGCATAATCAAAGCAGAAGGACCGTCGGTTGTGGCAGTCACGCGGGTCCTGGATGGTGATGGAGGTCGACACCAGGGAGATGATACAACGGCTGCCTGCATCCCTCTCTCTCTGTTTGAAGGAAGGATAAAATTAGACTAAAGCGGGATGCCTGGATTTATATCGTATTTCCAGGAAAATCAAAGATTGGAGGAGGATCAACCAAATCCTGACAAACATGGAAACTCAGTGGGTTAGCTTCACTGAAACTAAACATCCAGTGTATCACACAGGACCTTTCAGTAGTACCCAGACCTCTTAAGCTTCTTTGTATTTGCTCTTGTTACATCCACAGACTTCAACGGATTATCTTTGGTATCTAGACTGGCATTTCAAAATTGTGACGCGAGTGTTTTACAGTTTAATCTTACAAATGAAAATCTGATCTCTGTGTGCACACATTTATATTTAGCCCCTTTGGTCAGAAACCGTCTAAATGGTTTATAGACTCCATCTGTCTGTAATTTAAGCCAAATATAAAACAACTTTTCTCTGAAGGTGTATTGTCATAAGGTTTGTTAGAGAACATTAGTGGACAAAGAGCATCATGGAGACCAAAAAACACTGTAGACAGGTTAAAGTTGTGGTGTTTACAGAAGCGTCAGGTTGTCAAACAATATCTCAAGCCTCAAACATCTCATCGGGAGGAGCTGCAGACATTCACAGCTCAGGAGGAAGAACCTGCTTACTGCACAATTATAGATAATGCACTCTTCAAATCTAGCCTTTATAGATGAGTTGTAAGAAGAAAACCACGGTGGAAAGAGAGCTATAAGAGCTGCAGTTTCCCCACAAGCCATTTATATAGCAAAGCAAGCGTGTTGACACTAAAATTTAGATTTTGTTTTGGCAATATGCAAAATACTGTGTGTAGAAAATGAAGCAATGCACATCATCCAGAACAAATCACCCACAGTGAAAAATGGTGGCGGCATGGTGGATGCTTTTGTTTACCACAGAAAAATAGACTGGTCAGATTTTTGGGTTGAGATAAATGCAGTACTGGGAGAAAAAAGAAAAGTTAAAAACTACAAAATCACATTCCAGAGGAACAAAAAGTTACAAATATGCAGCCAGAGCTGAAATATGATAGTTTATATAAATGCACGTTTCTAAATGGAAATGTCCAATGACAGTCCAAACAAAAACGCAATTGGCCAATTTTGGCAACACTTGAAAAATTGCTGTTCAAACACTCCTTAGACAGATCGTTTAAAGATGGTGAAGAGGCACGCTCCAAAATGTCTGCAGCTGCATCAAAGAATGAGGCTGAATTCATTCTGTAAAAAGGTGGAAATTATGTTGAAGATATAAGAGAAAAAAAGACAAGGTTTATTATAATAGAAGAGTTTATCATTACTCTAAATTTACTGCAACCAACATCAAATCTATCTTCACTATGTTGGTAAAAAGTAAAAAATAAATAAAAATAAAATACGTATAAAAACATAACATTTGAGTCACAAAAAAATCATTAGGCAGAAACTGGTCCCTGCAATCTCTACACAACGAAGCTGGTACTGCCCCAGCTTCTTAATTAAAAGCATGGTAAAAAATTACATTCAAGAAAAAACAAACATTATTCATACGTTTTTATCTTATTGTATTCTGTTTCTAAATATGTTTAAGTTGTTAAACTTACGTTCTGCTTGGGTCATATTTTTTCTGCTCTGCCTGCACACTGGTCCCAGAATCAAACCTGCTCTGCATTAACTCATTACTGCCTCAGTGTATCGGCTGAGTCTGCTGTTACTTTATCTTTATCCTCATTAGATGTCATTTTCTTTAATCAGAATACGCCTTTTTAAAATGAGGGCCTTGTCTACGTTTTTGCTGTGCCTTGGTTCCAAATGGGTTCCCTCTGTAGAGGCTCATTAACCTCTTGCTTTTCAGACACCTACACGGACACACAGTCAATATAATAAACAGGTAAAAGAGGGCGGACTGACCTTGTTGAACGGTCGCACTCTGACAGCCACTTTGACACAGTCCTTCCTGTGCATGTCTGAGGCTTTGGCCCTCATGGTTGGACTCAGGAGACAGACTGGCTGAGAGTTCAGCTCCCTGCAACAGACCAACACACAGTTGTGTCGAGTTACACAGCAACATGGAGACATCCAGCGCTGAGTCTTGCTGCAAAGCACGACTCAGATACTGGCGTGCATGTGGAGATGGGATCGAACTGCACACTCAGGGGTTTAGGGTTGTTCTGGATCAGTAGAAGGGATGATGGATATTTAATGAAAGGAAACATTTATAGCTGTTATTTTTCTCTGTAATTGTTTGTGATGTGGAGCAGGGTGGTTCTGGTGTCACTTTCACCTCACCTAGGCTATCTCCATTAATTATAAAACAGAGAGTGCTGGCAGGCTGGCATACTAAACATAAACCCTCTTCCAGTAACTTCACCGTCTACGTTTCAGACCGCAGAGCCAGTTGTTTGGATACAATCGTCAGCAGGAATATATTTTTACCAATTAAATCAAGAGGGTTTTATTTTAACCAATTAAATCAAGAGGGTTTTTTGGCCAAAACAGCTTTTGACCAAAAAAAAAAAAAAAAGAAACTTAGGTATCGCCAAGACCATATAGTGAAACAGCCGTGTTACTATCCACAGTTAGAAGCACCTGCTCCAAAATCAGCACCTTTAAGGAGATTTGAAGAGAATGAAGAGGAATCAAGGGAAGGCTGTACTAACCTTTCAAGCATCGTGGGGGTGGCATCATGCTGAGGATCTCTTTTCACTACCAGTGTTGCGGTTATAATGAAGAATGAAGAACTGCCTCAAAAATTTATAGGTTTACTTACAATCAACATACAAATATGTAATCAAGTCCACAATGAAGTTTAATATTTCACATCAAAATCCATTTCATTTCAAGTCTGCATCAAAAGGCAATTGAGATTTTGAAATACTGATTTAACATCCTTTTTGGTCTGTTTGCTTATTTAATTTTTTTTTTTACATCCAGCAAAATATCTGCATCTTCACTTTGCATATTTTAGAAAACAAGAACAACAAATAAAATCAACTGGTGTCAAGTTTTCTATTTTTTGACTATATACAGTGGGGCAAAAATAATTAGTCAGCCATTGATTGTGCAAGTTTGCCTACTTAGAAAGAGGAGAGAGGCCTGAGAGAGGGACAGATAATGCGTTCTAACAGGTGCCATTAATACAGGTAGCAAGTGGAGGACAGAAGTGCTTCTTAAAGAAGTTACAGGTCTGTAAGGGCCAGACATCTTGCTTGTGGGTAGCCAAATACTAATTTTCCACCATAATTTACAAATAAAGTCTTTGAAAATCCTACAATGTGATTTCCTGTTTTTTCCCCCTCTCATAGCTCCAGTGTACCTATGATGAAAATTACAGACCTCTAATCTTTCTAAGTAGGAGAATTAGCACAATCACTGGCTGACTACTTTTTTGCCCCTATGTGTGTGTGTGTGTGTATATATATATATATATATATATATATATATATATATATATATATATATATATATATATATATATATATATATATAAATAAAAGTTGTCTGGTCCTTTTGTTTTATACAGACTCGCTCTCATTAAAGTAGCAATAAGTAAGAAATTTACTGCAACATTAACCAAAATCATTCTCATTTGACTTGACACCCGGGCTGGGAGTAACATTCCTATAAACAATCGGTCCTCTCCATCAACAATGTCTTAGTCAAGTTTTCTCCTTTCAAACCTAGAAGTATGGTGCTGATCTATTCCGGTGCAGTGTGCAGCTTGTGTTTACTACCTGGTTCCAGAACCAATAATATGAGAGTTCCCGGGGTTGCCAAAACAAATTTGGTATTTTATGTTGGAAAAGGAGCAGCAATATGCAAACATGGAAGCCAGTAAAAGAAGCAGACCAGAAATATAACAGAAGAATACATCATATACCTATCCTGTGTAAATAAAAATTCAGTGGTTTCACAAAAAAACATAGCAGAACGGCATATTATTGTCACTGGCAAGATGTTGTACCAAATTAAGCCACTAGGTGTCAGTATTACGTATTGCTCCTTTAAACACACACAAAATAAAAGTAAAATAAAAATGCACAAAATGACCAGCAGGTGTCTCCCTTTATGTTAATTTTATTTCCTCCTTTTACAGAACCTGGGTGAAAGTCCTGTTCATTTAACTGCTGTATAAATAAAACTCACACAAGTATATAGACACCTTTTTAGAAATATGCTGCAGGAACAAAGACATTTAAAGGTATGTCAATTTTATTAGATGATCACATTAAGTGCTAATTTGAGAAAACATTGTTTTTTTTATTTATTTCAAATCTTCCCCAGGACTGACTATAAAGCTTGTAATGGCCTCTCTCCAAGCCAAAGTGGTTCCCTTCCTGTGATGATAAAAGTCAACAAAGGATACAAAAGCTGGCTAGGTAAGATGACTTTAAAAAAAGCTTTAAAAATCTCTGTTATGTGCAGACCCAGCACTCTGATCTAGTGATGCGTTTTTCCTCTTTGTGCACTGGTCCTCCTGGATATTACACAGCCACTCAAGACTGTAAAGAGAAAATGAGACAGACACCCACAGGATGGGAGGTTTTTAAGTTTAGCCGTATTTATCAAAGAGCAGTCATCAAAAATAAGACATTCTACATACATTCATCAGAAAACAGTCTGAATCAGATGCTTGTTGCCGTAAATTGCATTTAACAAACTTAACATCTCCAAAGCTACGTTTACATCTGCAAATTGTTGTGCATTTTTTTTCTCCACGTACATCTCTCCCAGATCTGCTGACAGCAGCGCAGTTTTCCACACAAAATCCTCCAAAATCCATTTAGGTTTTAAGACTTTGGCAAAGGCAATCTGATATGATCATCAAATGCATTCAAGACACTTCAAATTCAAAATAAACTTAATTCCTTAGGATTTAATTATTAACTTTATTTGGAACATAACAAAGGACTATATACAAATCTAGCAGTAGAAACAGACCCCTACGAGTTGGTTGCCTTTTTTTCTCTAGAATAGAAAAACAACAGGCCTTGAATTTTTAAAACTAAACCGCGACAAGAAATGAAATCCTTAAAATAATTGTAAATAAAACCTCTTTATGAGATCAGTTCAGTTTATTATTGGGAGCCTTTAAAAACCTGCCTCTATTGCTTTTCTTTGTGCCGTTCTGTGTCCAGAGCTCAAGCTGAAAAGAAGAAGCCAAATATAAAATGGTCACTTATCAAGTGGCATCAAGTTTGCATGAGAAGGAAATGTAAACTCCAAAAAATAAATCCTCCTTCACACTCAATCTGCGGCGTTTAGTCCCCACCTCCACGGCTTCAGATCCCCCGCAGCAGTTTTTCTTTTTTTTTTTTAGGAAAATCGAAGCTCTAGGAGGCATTTCAAGAAGTTTGGTTCAAATCTTCACGCGGCCGTCTGAGGTTCACCCGTTACCACCGGTTACCACCGCCTCCAGGCTTCTCAGAGTTTCCTCCTCCTGGTGACGGGTTTGGAGAAAACGGTGTCCATTAAGCGTTTGCGCCGAGGGTTCCTGGTGGCGGCGGGGACCTCTCCGTCTGTAATCCTCTTCAGCGCCAGCGGGAGCAGATTGGTTGGACTGGGCAGAGGCGAGATCGGGTTCACCTTAGCGATGGGAACAGACTCCGGGACAGCTCTGGATCTGAGAACGACGGGAAGCTTTTCATTAGTTTTAGTTCACCAGTCAAACATTTTATATATTTCCATAATAGATGAAAAAAAAGAAAATGTAACCTGCGGATTAACTGGGTTTAGTGAAAAGCTGGTTTTAAGAACGATTCTTACTTTGCTGTTTTTTGATTTGCTTTTCTGGATTTAGATGTTTTCTCCACTTCAGCGTGATCCTCCTCAGAAGAAACTTTATCCTGGAAGAAAAAAATGAAAATAGGATTTGACCCTTCCTTTATTCCTCAAATTATTATTGCACAATTATTCAGACCCCTTGTTAGTCTATAAATCCCTAAATGGCTTAGCACCTAAATACGTCACAGACTTGTTATCAGTGTATCAACCCTTCAGACCACTAAGGTCTTCTAACTCCAGCCTACTCTGCATACCTAGAACCAGAACTAAAAACGGAGAAGCAGCATTTAGTTCCTACGCTCCGCTTATCTGGAACAAACTTCCAGAAAACTGTAAAAGTGCGGAGTTCCTTTAAATCGAGAACACATTTGTGTTTTACAAAACACTGTTTTACTGTTTTTAATGTTGTTCTTTGTTTCTACATTCTATCCCTACTTGCTTTTATTCTATTTTCTATCTACATTATATTACTACTTGCTTTTATTTTGCTATATTTTAATCATGTAAAGCACTTTGCATTGTCTTTGTGCTACATAAATAAATTTGCCTTGCCTTCAACCTTTTAGTGATTTCTTTAATTTACTTTACTGGGATTTTATGTGACACACGACAGAAAGAAGCAAATAGGAGTGAAGTTGAAGGAAAAAATGCTGCATGGTTTTAATTTTTTTTCCACAAGAAAAAAAAAAAAATCAGAAAAGTGTTCAAAAATCTAAAATCTAACATGTTAAATTTTGCTGTAATGTAACGTATAAAAACGCTTAAAATTTGAACAAAGCACAGCAGCAGCTATCAATCAATCAATCAATCAATCAATCAGAGACAACAATCACACGCTGCTATAAACCAAACAGACACAGGTGATTATTGGTGAGAAGCAAAATTAACAGGAAAGTTGAATACAATTTATGCCTGGAGCAAAATGTAAAACATTATTATTTGCTTCTCAGATTTAAGGAGTGCTGTGATGCTGATTTGTACCTGAAGCGAGGCATTCCTGCCTCTTCTCCTGCTGCGTGTGACTGGAGCCTCCAGATCCTCGCTGGGAGCAGGAGACTCTGCGTTATGCGCTGAAACACAGGAAGGGCGCCAGGTGAAGACCTCCATGGGTGGGGGTGGGGGTGGGGGGGGGGAGTAAACCTGCTGGGAGTCAGCTCACCTCTGGTTTGTCGCCGTCGGGAGGGCGAGTAGATGAACGAGCTCTCTCCTGGACTGGACTCGTCTTCCGCAGGTTCAGGTACCGCGCCGTCTTTCACAGGAGGCTGAGAGGAAATCTGCTCCTCTGACGCCTTTGTACTCCTCTTCCTGGTTCGCTCCGTCTTTACTAAAATACCACCCGTATCCACAACGCAACACATTTACACACAGATTTTGGTTTTGTGACCGTTTAAACCGTAACTATATTTAAAACCTGAGGAATTAGACCCGGACAGACGTCTAAAGTTAAATCGTACGTACTTTCCTGTTTCTCCTCCTCGTCCTGGAGTCGCTTGATGAGGGCGTCTGCAACAGGAGTTTCAGAGTCCACCTCCAATGGTGAGTCCAGTAGGGGAAGATCCTCCTCGGGGTGGTCCCAGAGTCCTCTCCTAGACGGACGACGAGAGTTGGACCGACCGGCGCTTTTGTTGGAGTCGGACTGGAGGAGATCTTTGCTTTCTTTCACTTCTTCTGGAGCCGTTCCTGCCGTCTTTCTGTTGGTCTGAGGAAGGGACACAGGGACCAGTTTGACCTGAGGGTTTTAAATGTTATGGGGAGTTTGAGATGGATACAAATGACCTGAGGGATGAAAATGGTGATGATGATGATGGTGATGATGATGAAGCCTTACCTGTGGATACACATTTAGGGTGATTCTGCTGGACTGCCGGGTTGTCCTCCCAGGGCTGGAAAGTTGCTGTTTCTTCTTTTCTTCTTCTTCTTCAAACAGGATTGGCAGCACCTCTGGTCTCACCTTCCTGGCGCTGCGTTTTACAGGAGGGACAACAGGATCCTCCTCTTTACCCGCCTCCAGAGGTGTTGGCTCCACCTCGCCGCCACTCGTCGTCCTTCTGCTGGACCTCCTGGGAGTGGCTGCCTGCGCGGTCCTCGGTTTGGAAGGAGTTTTGGAGCTGGCTCTGCGGCTCCTCGTTTCCACAACTTCATCCTCTTGTCTGTCCTCCGTGATTTCTACTTCTGTGGCAGCAGGCTTCTCCTTGCTGCCGGCTCTTGTTGCGGTGGCACTCTGCGAACGTCTGCCTGACGAAGGCGTCTTAGAGGCTGAGGCAAAGTCTTCGGCCTCCTCTTTAGGAGGCTCTGACTGACTTATGCGGCTACTTCTGCGAGGCGTGACGGTCTGGAGCGGCGGACCTTTTCTGGGCAGACGAGTCGGGGAGGCAGAAACGGAGCTGTTGGTTTTCTCGAACTCGGCGTTTCCATCCTGCTGTGGCTCGTCCGCCGCCTCTGGGAGGGAGGAGCTGAAAGCGACCCTCCTTCCTCTCGTCAACCTCCGTGTTGGAGTAGAAGGAGCTTTTTTTGTCAGAGGGGTTTGCTTCTCAGGCTGACTATCTGAACCAACGACCTGCTCCACAGGCTCCTGCTTCACTGTCTGATGCCTCAGTCGTCTGCTGGGCTTCTCCTCCGTTTCCTCCTCAGATCTGGGCTTCTCCTCCGTTTCCTCCTCAGATCTGGGCTTCTCCTCCGTTTCCTCCTCAGATCTGGGCTTCTCCTCCGTTTCCTCCTCAGGTCTCACGTCGGTATCTGACGACGTTATGCGGTCTCGCCTCAGGTTCTCCTCAGCAGGCTCCGTTTTTTCCATCTCTGTGTCAACGGGCCCGTTCCCCTCAGGCGGCTGCGCCTCTTCATCGGGCGCCGCTTTGTCCTCCGCCGTCACCTCCGCCTCAACTGCTTCTGTTTTGGAGTCGGAATCGTTTACAACGGCTGGAAGTTCTCCTGGAACCGAGTCCTGATCTTCAGAAAATCTTCTAATTTCTTCTGATTTTAAATTTGTCTCCCCTGCAGAGTCTTCAGCCTCCAGCTTTGCTGCGGTGAACTCAGTCTGCAGCTCAGCTTCTTCCCCCAGTCCACGAACGTCATTGTGATCCAGGTTCTCCTTCTGTTCTTCTTCTGAAGCTTCTTCCATGTGATCTGGGTCTAAAGGAAAGACGTCAGGCTTATCCAGAAGGTCTTCGCTCTCCACGTGAGGCTGGGCAGGGAGCTCAGACAGCAGCAGGTCGTTCCCGACAGCCGGCGCCTCCTCGGCTCCATCCTTATCCCCCTCCAGCATCAGCGTGAAGTTGGTGAGAACCTCGGGCTGCTGCTCGTCGGCCATGACGCTCGGCTGAAGCCCAGGATGAGCGAGGTCCGAGCCGTCCGTCGGGCTCTGTTGTCCCTCCATGAACTCGAAGGGAACCAGCAGAGTTGTGGGCGGTTTGAGCTCCATGTACGAAGAGCCCTGCTCCAAGCCGCCGTCATCGTCGCCGAGTCTCACCATCACAACCTCGCCTTCCATATCTTCCCCCACGATCTGTAAATGCATTCAAGATGGAAACCGCTTACTCCAATTGAAACGACACACCTACATGCTTAAAAGCAGATTTTATTGGACTTGGATGTGGTCCGGAGGAGCTTCTGGTCGGCGGTCGCTACCTTCATCTCTGCGTCGGGCGTGATGAGCGAGAACGCAGCGGCCTGCTGCTCCGACAGCTCCTGCAGGAAGTGAGGGTGTTCCTGTTCCTGCTGCATGAAGACTGAACTGGGCTGCAGCGGCGGCAGCCTCCCGTTGCCCTGAACCTCGTCGATGATCTCCACCTCACTGCCGGAGTCTTCCGCCTCCTCCTCTTCATCCTCTTCCTCCTCGCCTTCATTAGACGACGACTCCTCTTCTTCTTCACCGTCATCCTCAGAGTCAGGGCTGGACAGCTCTTCGCTATCGTTCACACTCACCACAGCTGGGAGAGCACAGACAGAAAAAAATGAGTACATTTATCGAGACCGCATGCAGGCGTGAGAGTGTGCGATCTTCCTCACAGTGGGAGTCGGTGCCTGTCGGCTCCGAGGAGGTCAGAGAAATGGTCGACTTCTGTGTTGTGAACGCCGAGGGAGCTACAGCTGGAGGCTCCTCTTCCTCTTCCCCCAGACACTCGCTGCACGACAAGACGGCAGCCATTTTAAACATCTTAAACAAACATCTTTGCAGGGTAAAGATTACAGTGTTGTAAAAACATTTCACAAATCATATGATTGATTTAAAGTTGTAAATCAAAAGCGGCAACAAATGCAAAGAGTATCTGCTCATTACAATAAAACCATCAATCTAGACTGTGGCTACAGCTCAGAATAGAAAATGTTCCTCTGGCTATAAAGGTCCATTCATTACTACGTCACTGAAAAGTGCATTTATTTTAACAAATTAAATCAGGAGGTGCCACTTGTACAGATTTATTTAGCCCATTTAATTTAGATGCCGATAACAAGAGCTAATAAAAACTAGTGTTGCGCTGATGCCATATATATATATATATATATATATATATATATATATATATATATATATATATATATATATATATATATGAAGAACTGCATGCTACTTAGGGTAGCAGAACTTTTTATTGCCTACCTGAAATGGGTGACAATAG
This sequence comes from Fundulus heteroclitus, assembly GCF_011125445.2. Lineage (NCBI taxonomy): Eukaryota > Metazoa > Chordata > Actinopteri > Cyprinodontiformes > Fundulidae > Fundulus > Fundulus heteroclitus. The sequence continues at coordinate 38,630,352 of NC_046364.1, forward strand.
CTGAATAAACTTTTGGCTCTCAAAGGCCAAAATAGTGCAACATTCGTGAAATTATAACATGTATAATAGTAGTGCAACAGTAAGACAGTAAAATTACATTAATAATTGAATAATCTCTTTTAAACTCTGAGTTTTGGTTTTCAAATGCCAAAATTGCCAAATTTCATGAACTTATATAACATGTATAATAAAAGTCAGGAGAGAGAAGGCCGTGTGCTGGATCGGGGCCCTGTCCAATATCGGTACAACACTAATAAAAACCCAGGACTGCCTGCTTTGATGGTTGAATCTCTATTTCTGTCTTTTTAAAACAGCATTGTCACTGATTTTAGGAGAAGCGCCCGCACCTGTTTAAGGAGGTCTGGCTCAGCGATGCGCTGTGGATGGCTGAGCGGCTGAGAGGAGGAGACAGGGCCTCTCCAAAGAGCTGCTGGTCTACAAACTCCGTCAGATCTAAAGGGAAACAAGAAAGGTTCATTATTAAGACAAATTTACTGGAAATGTCAACGATTCACTCCAGGCTTTCCTTCATTTTTAGTGTTAACATCTATATGCGTGCTCTGCAAACGTTAGAGCTCACCTGTGGTCAGATCCTGATCCCGCGCTGCTTCGTTTCTGACGCTTTCTTCAGACGCTTTGGGTTTCTCAACGTTCAACTCGGCCGCCTCCCACTGAGCATTTAGCTCGTCACTTTTCACCAGCTGCTCCTCAGGTCGGACCTCAGGGCCTGAGCTCTCAGTCACCTGGTGACCAGCTGCACAACGCAGAGAACTCGTTAAAAGAGGAGCGGCGAAACTTCAAGCCAACGTGATTTCTTTCTCTCTAAGAGAATATTAACTCCAAAGGATTAGGCTGAAGCGTTTTGGAGGAAAGAAATCAACATCGTTGGTTAAAGACAATAACCTACCTTCATGGTGAGCAGTTGGCTCCTCCTCCTCAGGACTGGCCACATCCTCCCGTTTGCTCGTTGAGACAGTATCCAGACTCTCTTCTCTGTCAGATGCAGCTCCTTCCTCCTCGTGTACCTTCAGATCAGAAGCACCCTCGGCGACCTCCTCGCAGAGTCCTGCTTCCTCCAGAAACTCCTCTTCCTTCTCTGTATCCGCTGAAGTGAGGTTAAAGCTTTCCTCTGGGGTCATGTCCGACCTTTTGGGACCTTCTGGCTCTTTTTCAGTCACATGCTTGATGTTAAGTGTCACCACATCATCATCGTCGTCATCATCCTCTGCGACGTCGCGTCCCTGTGCCATGTTAGGGTCTTCTGAGAGAGGAGCATCATAGTACTCTAGAGTGGTGTCTGTTGACTGAACAGATATCTGGCTGGTGTCAAAGTTCACACTAAGGTGTGTCTGACTTCTAGCTGGTGGGTTTGCTTCTGCAGTTTCTTCCTGGGTGAAGGACGGCTCCCTCTCTGAGCACCTCAGCGGTGGCGAGGGAACGCCGCCATCTGGAGGCAGGAACTTTACACGAGGATGCACTTCTTCCTCCTCCTCCTCCTCCTCCTCCTCCTTAGCAGGCCGCAAAGACCAGGTCTTGCGTGTAGCTTTGGGGCCTCTGCTTAGCTGGCTGATCTCGCTGTCTGCTGCCATCTACAAAGAAATGCAAAGAAAACTTCCAGATTAAAAAAAAAAAAAAATCTACATCCACAAAGTAAACGAGAGGTCCAGTTACGTGACGCCAAGCGCAATCACTGATGTCATCAGCCGCTTACCCCGTTGGTCCACCGGATCCCCTTCTCCGTTTCACGAGCCTCGGCTTCTTCGATGAAGGTGATGCGGCTCTCTTTGCTGCGCAGAGGGGGGGTGACGGAGCGCCCGGGGGAGGCGGACGGCGTGGCGACCGGCGTAGGTCTCAGGCTGCTGCGCAGGATGGACTGGGGCGTGAAAGCTGAAAAGACGGGGCCTGAAGCAGCCAAGGCCCGCGCTCGCTGGGAGAGAAGAGAGCAGACAAAACGTATGGAGTCACGGCGCACCACCAGAGACGCGTCTTTGGACTTCTGCTTTTAAACAAATGACCTGTGACTGATTTTCTCACATTTATTGCCTTTTTACAAAGTACAGATGATCAAAGGTTTGCCAATTTAAATGTGAAATATGCCTGAAGTACCACCTCCAGCATGACAGCAATAAAATAAATGAAGCCCTTGTTTTGTACATAGTAGAGAAGGGCTGGAATCTGCTATTGCTGAATTTTGCAATGCTGATTATGATTAAGCAATGATTGTTTTCCAATCATTGCTTTGTCACCATTTCCTGTGAGCTTGTCCACTAAAAATTGTTTCAGCCTAAGCATGAAGGCAGGGAGGCCAATTGCTATTCAGTTCTGACTGTGGATTAATATATTGTGCTGCACTAATTCAGAATGGAATGTCAAATATGATGAGAAGGAACTGGAAAAACCTCATAAAACAGTCTTCAAACCTGTCAGGAATGCAAATCCAAAGGAAAAAAATGCTCCATCTACTAAACTTTTACCAAACAATTTAGTTTACATTTATGTACTCACTTTGACGACTTGTGGCGTTTGCAGCAAAGTGAGCTCAGGCGCTCTTCTTGTGCTCTTTGGAGACACCAGGGAGCTTGGAGGTCTGGGAGGACTGAGGAGAGGCCGAGGACTTTGACAGGAGGGGTGGACTACCAGATCCATCAGCCTGAGACACGTTAAGGAAGATAAATATCCACGTTTCATTATTTAAAATAGTTATTTCTGCAGAACATTATTAACATGAGTCAAGTGTTTCTGTGCATGCACTGACAGTGTGTGCATATCATTAAAAATAAAGAAAAAAAAATAGATTAATATCTATATTTTGTGTGTTGCAGACAGCAGTTTCCGAATAAATAAATAAAAAGAGTTAAAGGCTATCTCCAGAAATACTGAGACATAGCAGCATGGCTCTCTTCAGACATACCTTGACCTTCGTTTGGACGTCATGGTGATGGGCGTTCCTAGGAAGGGATCAAGAACCGAAAGGGCGGATGGCCTGGGTGTGGAGCTCTGAGCACCCCCTCTGTTTGGTCTGAGAAAAATATGGATCGGTCACATTACAACTAAACGTATTTAAATGCTGCAGAAGGCTTATGTATAAAATTCTCACGTCTTGGCTGGAGAGGACTGGGGTGTAGCATCTTTGCCTAGCCACACCTCCTGGATCTTGGAGAGGACGTTATCGATAAATCCAGCTCTGGACATCACCTTTTCGTTGGCAGAACGTTTGGTGATAGTAGACAGCGGCTGTGGCCGAGAAACTAAAGAGTGTAGAGCAAATACGAGAGGTTCTCTAAAGCAAGTGGCAAAACAGCGCAGTTAATCCATGTTCCCACAGAGGAGGGCCATTACCTTCTTTGCGAACGGTGGAGGGATGTTGGTAGGGCTTGGCTCTCTCCACCGCCAGCTTTCTTTGCACTCTGGGCAAAACTTTGCCATACTGGTCCATTATCGCGTTTCTGGTGGTGGATCGCTCTTTAAGCTTTGGGTCTCGCTCATTCTGCAAAAGAAGAAACAATGAGTTTTACACTTTTAACAATCCCTCAACACACAACCTAGTATTAATGTTAAGCCTTTTCTGTCAAAGATATCAAAGCTTTTGTACAGCTAATTCTGAAAAATCTAATAACTTTGTTAATATCTTAATAATGAGGATTTATTTTCCCACACACCACCAAGTTCATCTTGAGGGTTTGGTTGAGCTGCAGAGCAGGAATGTAGTTGGCCTGTTGGAGGTAATGAACCATCAGCAGTTCTCGGTTTTGAAGACCTCCTGTGCCTTGAAGAAACTTTTCCAAACAGTCCTGAGCCCAACAAAGAAGATCACAGATTAACAAAAACAAAAAAATACAATATGAAAGGTTGAGTAAAATAAGAAGCTGTCTCCAGTTTCAGACTGATAATGCTTACCTGTTCATTGAGGCCCAGAGGCAGTTTAAGCAGCTCTTTGATGAGGCCGAGCTCCTGGCAGCTCTCGTACAGGAAGCCCAGCATCTCAGCAAAATCCAAGCCGTTCGTGTGCTGCCGGAGTAAACACCACGCCTCAACGAGGCACCTAGAAGCAGAGCACCGTGGCTGGTTGGCACGTTTGAAACAGAGTTAAGCGTCGGTGCACAGAGACTGCTCACCAGACCGACTGACCTGTTGTGTAGCAGCACAGAGAGGCAGAGTTTGGCCTGGCCGGTGGAGGTAATCGGAGGCTTTGTCACGTGGAAGTAGCGGAGCGCCACCGACTGCTGGCCCTGACACATCAGCGCCTGCAGGACTCGCTCGTGCTGCCACTCGAAATGAAACTGAGAAGCAGCCGGGTGCAGGAGCAGATCGAACGAACTCTGAGGGGGTAAAGAAGAAAATACTGACGCAACAAATACAATAAACCCCAGAGAATCTACAAGCTACTGTCAATAGGAGGAGAGACTCCAGACCCAACGAGCGCAGGCAAACCCTCGGGTTAATACATCGCAGCACTGATGCAGTAATTTATACTAAATACAATCAACAGTACACTGACAGACTGCTGTGTAGGGTGACAATTTCTCCATTAAAAACCTTTTTTTTTTTTTTTTGGATTTTGAGTTTTCATCAGGATCCTTCATAACTATCAAAATTAACTAAGAAACCTGCTTGAAATACGTATATCATGTGCAACGGATGAAATTCAAAATAAGTTTCACATTTTCTATTAAACTACATAAACAAGTGAAATTTTCAATTATTTCCCTGCTTATCAAGATACACTCGTATACCTGATGTCTCACTGAGGACATAGTTAAAATAAGTCAGGCGACGCAGTACCAGATTCACGAATTACTGGATTTAAAGCTTAGAAAATAACAGAACTGCTGTCTCATTGGTAATTAATGCGCTTTCTCAGAACGGAAGTCCACCTGCAGCTAAATGATCCAATTTTACCTGATGGTCATGATGATCCAGTAGCCAGAGTCCTTGTACCAGTTTAACCAGTCCGATGGGGATGGCGAACGCCGTGGGGAAGGACTCTACTGATGTCCCATCCTTATTGGGGAAGGAGTACATGACATCCAACAACAGGTAAATCACCTGGAACCACAGGTCAAGGACGCTAATAGGGCTGTGATAGAGTTAACATTCATATTAACATTATGACCTTTCACAAAAGTCATGCTAAAAAGAAAAGAAAAAAACTGCTGAGGCAGAATGACACAGCAGCTTGTTGCTGTTAGCTCAAGGATACAATGGCGTGCTTGGTAGCTTCATCTATGTTGTCCAGAAGGTAGAGGTCAAGCAAGGCCTGTGGATCATAGACACCCAAATAAAATGCATCTCTTTTTTTAAGTTTCTTCTGCAGAGATTAAATACATCACAAAGAGTACATCTCCCTACATGCAGCGTAGGTGGTGGGTACTGCCCTGTTCCACCCTCATCCCTTTTCCACAGATCGGTCAGAGATTCCCCACACTGTCCAACCAGACCATCGATCATGAGGCAGTCTGCACACCATTTGCTCCTTAAAGAGAGGACAGAGAGGACATACGCATGAAAACCTAAGACAGTAAAAATCCTCAACATAATATCTCGATGTCCCCTTGAATATATTAAAAATATGTGACTGGTCGTGACTTCAGGACTCACTTGGCATGCTTGGCCAGCTCCTCCCTGCGTATGGAGTAATAGCTACTGATGACCGAGTGAGTAAAGAAAGGCCTGGGAATCTGGAGAGCATCTTCATCTGAGGGGAGAGATCAGCGAGGGCAAATATGATGAGTACAGGGATGGTTACAATATGCCTTCATTTAAAACCATCTATTCTACATAAATCAAGGTGTGTACCAAATGAATGCAGGGGACAGGGTCTCCTTTAATAGATTTTTGGGTTGTTTTAGGAATAATCAAAACTGGAACCTCATTATTTCTTCACTTAAAAGGTTTTTCTAATACAAGTCTTCAGGTTGCACTATAATTTTCCTTCATTCTTAAGGAATTAGCTGAAACAGGATTTCTTTTAATAACTTTTATAAAAAACCAGAGTTTGGGTGAGCATCTCTTTACCTGATCCCTCCGGGAGCAAGCCGGTACGACAGAACCAGAGGACCACTTGAGCGTATTTAGAAATTAAACTGGACACCATGTTCTTGTTCATCAGACCTGCCAAACCTGCAAAAAAAAAAGACATCTAAAGTTGATAAACAACATCTTAAAGTGATACTAAGAAAACCTGACATTGCTAAACACTGAAAATATTATGAAGATATCAATTACGTTTCTTCGTTGAAACTCTTTCTTCTGTACCATCGCTATTACCTGACCAATCTCTTAGAACTTTTTGATTTAATCACTAAGAACTATAATATCAGGCTATAAAGAGCAGTGAAAGTCCATTAAAGTCAACAAATGCACTGCCAAGCCCACGCCACCTGGAACATGCAGCCTTTTCACCCGCTATACATAACTACAACCAGCTGTGGAAAAACAGATTATTAGCCTCAGTGGCTTTTCTAAAAAGGCATTTGAGAAGGAACGGGTGAAAGTGGTTTTACTGACATCACAGGCTAATAAAAGCCCCGTATTTGTGCGGGTAAAGCACCTTGCTGTGTGAGTTCCTGAGCTTCACTGAGCATGCAGTGGAAGATGGCACTGAGGTTACTGAGCAGCCGCTGGGTGTGCTGCAGCAGCTGCAGGGTCTGAGAGTCGGTGAAGTTGGTAGAGCTGTCGAACAACGGGGCACCTTCAGAACAAACACACGCATACAGAGAAATATAAACCCACGGGAAACATTTGATATCAACCACAGGAGCCTGTAATAGGACCATGAAAAGGTAAGTTTGTGATATTTCTAATGTTACATTGTGCTGCAGAAGTCTGTGTGGTGATTGGCCTGGAAACCCTACAAAAAGCAGGTTATGCAAATATATCTGATCTATTATATGAAAATAAGACATATGCAAATGTGTTAGAGAAACAAAGATGTTTCTATGTTTTTTTTATGTTGCAGAAACATTTTAACTGCTTCTTAATTTCCAATTTGATTATGATTTTTGAGTCTATTTAGATTAGGAAAACTTGAAAAAGATCAGTAAAGGTTTCCTTTGAGCATCAAACTTGTCTAAAGAGACCTCCTATATAAATACATACAGATGCCATCCAGCTCCTCTTTGGTCTGGACCACTTTGTTCCAGGCCCAATCTAGGATGTAGCGCAGGTTCAGGGCCGATCCGGGTTGTTCTGTTTGGGGAACGAAACCAGGAATTGACAGAAGAAACACTCGGCAGTACAGCTAAAAGGTAGGAGTACATGCTCGTATGATTCGTCTTTATTTGCATGTTTAAAACTACAACATTAACCATCCTTTCCCTTACCTTCAGCGGTCCACTGCTTAATACAACCAGTGATCATCCCCAAGGAACTGGTCTCCACTGCTGTTGATAGGATGGCATCAAGCTGCTCCTCCTGGGGACCAACAGGAAGGTGGAAGTAGACATTACTAAACCTTTCAGCATGAATATATAATTAATTCCCTTAATTACTGAAATAGTTTAAAAAGGTGTTCTTAAAAAAAAAACAAATGATGCTGGCTCTGATCGGGTTTGTCTCTTTCAAGAATGCCATTGATACTAGATGTCAGCAAAATACAGACGGCTGACCAATAAACCGTGTTTCGTTTAACAATTAAACACCTTGATGTACAACAGAAAGACCATATTTGAGCAAACAAAAGGAGCTGTTTGTATCTAGAAAGCCTCTAGGTACCTGAGAGAGGTTTGCTGCCTGAGCGTCTGACACGCGAGACGAGAGGAGGCCAGACATAAGGCATTGGGAGTAGCCGATGGAGATGATGTCACTGGAACAAGGCGCAGCTTTCTTCAGGAAACTTAAGGTCTGGATGGAATGGCAAAAAAAAAAGTGCTGGTCTAAAAGCCCGATTTAAATTCTACAAAGATCCTACGTGTAGGTCAGGACTGTTAAAACATGTCATCTGATTTAGGAATATCTAACAGTATTTGTTTCACTGCCTCGCAAAAGCAATCATTCTCCTTTAACCTTTTCACATTTTGTGAAAATATGGACTGAATTTATTTTGCACTTTTCCAGTCATGCTGACGCCTCAAAGCGCTTTACACCAAGTTGCATTCACAAACACGCATACATTCATACTCCGATACGCAGATCGGTAGGCATCAGTGGAAACGAACCACAACTCCACTGCAGCTGTCTCCAGCAGCGACTTGAAAGATTCAGCCAGTATTTTTAGCTCTGATGTGTATTCAGTCACTTTTAATCTCATATCTTTAAGTAAAATCCAGTCAAACCAACAGGTTTGACCTAATAAACAATTATAATCCACCTGTCTGCCATTAAATCTATCTACCATTTCTCCAGCAGCTTTATGGGTTTGTTAAGAGAACAAATAGCATCATAAAGATCTAGAAACAAAACAATCGGGTCAATGAGAAAGCTATGGAGAAGTTTAAAGCAAATTTACATACTTAAAAACACCTCAGACATTGACAGCATAGCCCTGTAACTAGAAACCTGCCCAAACAAGGCTGACTAAACTGAGGCTGGGCAAATAGTATGTTCAGAGAAGCAGTTTAGAGACCCATGGTAACTCTGGAAAAGCTGCACCAATGCACAATTTAAAGAATCTGTGGACAGGGTGAGTATTAATCATGAACTCTACAAATCTGACTTTTATGGGAGAGAGGCAAAAAGAAAGCGGCTGGTGAAGGAAAGCCAGATTTGCCGTATGCCACCAGGCATCTAGAGGACAAAACCAACAGAACAAGGTGTTCTTCTGACATGAGACCAGAAAAAAAAAGAAAGAAAACCGGTACATCACCATGAACACACCACCCCTGCAGTGAAATGTGACACCATCCAGACGTTTAAAATAAATTACACATAAGGGCGATGTAATATGTCAAAACATGAAACAATTTTAAAAAGGCCAAACTATATGAATGTTGAACGTAATTCACCACAAACTTGCCTCTTTTTGATGCCCAGTGCAAGTTAAGTGCACAATTCCAGTGTTAAGTAAGCAAGTAGCATCTGGAACAGAAAAAAACAACAACAACAACAGGCTTTTAAAGTCTTATTTGTAATGTTAGAGTATAAATATACAATAAAAAGCAAAGAGCCTACAGAGATGCAGTTAAATACAACTTTTTTTTTTTCAGTTTTAAAATAAATATAAAGATATTGTGGAACATATACAAAATCTTAACCAACCGAAGTTATATGTGGTTGGGTTGAAGTACTGTTCTGGAGGCGGGCAGGTGAAGGGCAGGCCCCTGCTCAGGCTGCGCTCATGTACAACCACGTCCAGGAAGCTGTGGGGAGACACCATCTGCACCACGGAGTCCAGGGACCAAACTGCCAGGTAGGGACAGTCCTGGAGAGACTCCCCAGTTCTGTCCAAGAGACCAGTCAGCATAAAACGTTTATTTACAAACCCAAGCATGCATCAGTGGATTCCTTTGGCACTTAAATTTGCAAAGCAACCTAGATAAACATGAGCTTAAATGAAAATAAGTCTCCACGGTACCTTAGAGAGTCAGGCATCTGTGCATGGTACCAACGATTGATGTCAAAGACGCCTATATACGTAGAGGGACTTCCCTGACCGTAAGCCTTGACTTGCCAACAAAAGATGGACAGGCTGGTGTCAGGGGATGCAACTGTGGAAAAAAAATAACCATGAGAGATTAAGAATGGAGTAAATTAAAATTACAGCAGGTATCTGTCAGGCACAAAAAACAGAGGGCTGTAATCTAAAGTGCAAAACTTGTACACAAGTTACGTTTTTTTTGAAAATCTGGATAATGAACATCAAAGAATATTTCTGAGCAGCCCACATCATATGTCATCAATCTGGTTTCAGGAAACAGTACCATTACAGCCACCATAAAAGTTGTCAATGACATTGTTGATTGTTTATGGGCATAGATAGGCTGTGCTCCTGTCCCTTTAAGAAACTGCGCTACGTGTACAGTCTGTATTCACGTGACTCCACCCCATCCAGTCTGAAACAATGGAGGAAATTTCAAATGTTGAAGCGGTGGCTGGGGCAGATCTGCTCCAGGAGGAAGAGGAGCAGCTGTTAAATACATTGCAGTCACATCTGATCTCTGGTCTAGTCGCACAATGGACCCGTACATTAGCCTGACTGTACATTACATTAGTGACAAATGGAAACTGCACACCAGAGTCCTTGAGACGACATATTTCCCGGCCAATACGTAAATGGTGGGACCAGCTTTAAGCGCAATGCTGCATTGGACATCAAAGAAGAGGTCCTCGTCGGTATTACTACTGGCAACGGCGCAGGCCTAGTTAAAGCTGCCGAGCTCCACAGATGTATGCGAGTGCCGTGTTTTGGACGCAGGCTGCACCTGGCAGTCGGTAAGCGTGCACATCTTAATGGAGTTACCCATGTATAAAGGTGCCGCCGCTCCACAGCGTAATCCTTGTCTCATAATCTTTAACCCGTATGCTCTGTTAGGGGAATTTGTGTAGTTGGGAGTTGCATCTATTAAGATAATTTAGCTGTGATTGTCCAGGGGAGATAAACCATCAATATAAGTGGTTGTGAACACCTCGTTGTCGAAGTGAACAGCGCAGTATATCACAGGGTTTTCCAGGCCCGTCATGCTTTACTTGCAATGTTCATCGATGTTCTCAGTGTTTATTAGCTTGACGCAAACTACGGTACCAAGCCTGCGTCACACAACGCTCCTCGTGCTTACACTCCTCATATGATTAATAACAGGGTGGAAATCTCTCACTCATCCCTGTACTTTATATTCTCAGGTCAACTGGCCATCATTATCAATCCGTAGACTCACGCATTGTTACATTTTCATCCCTAAAGTTACGCTTGGACTGTTCCCACCTTATTTATCCTCCTCCTACTGTCACTTAGTCCAGCCACGGGCTTTGCTCCCTGGACTTTATCTGCTTTAGCGTGCCGTTAGTATGATCCGAACTTGGGAAATAAGGCATTTTCTTACTCAGCCCCGTCAGCTAGGACAACTCTACACCAGGATCTGAAACCATCCATGTCTTACTGCACTGCAAAAAGAAAACTAAAAGTAAGTAACATTTTCTTGAAATTAGAGTATTTGCACTTGATTTGAGCAGGTAAATAAGATGATCTGCCAATGGAATAAGATTTTTTGCACTTAAAATCATCTCCATCATCTTATTTCAAGTGAATATATCCAATTATCTTATTTTAGGAGTAAAAATACTAATTCCATTGGCAGATAATCTTGTTTAATTGCTCAAATCAAGGACGAAAACACCAATTTCAAGAAAATTTGTCTTATTTTAGTTGCCTTTTTGCAGTGTGTACTGTAAGTTACTGTAATTATAACTGTAACAACAACTGTAATTATAACTGTAATAACCAACATGCAATAACTAATGTGCAATTCTATTTAATACACTGTGCAATAATCCTGAAAGAAGTGACTTTTGCTGCTACTACACTCGAATATATGTCAATACACACGCGTATAAGTCACCTGTATATGTAAATAAGACATCCTCTGCCATATTTCTTTTTGTATTTTTCTTTTTTTACCTACTCCTTTTGATCCATGGTATAACGAGGACACACTGTGTATATATTTGATGCACCTCGTCCTACTTGACTCCTTCTTCCTATGATTACTGAGCCGATGTGACATGTGAATTTCTCCAATGTGAGATCAATAAAGCCTATCTTATCTCTTATCTTATCTTATGTTGATTCCTCTGGAACAATTTACATTTCCTTTAAGAAAAATAGAGAAATCGTCCAACAAAACTTGCTCCTGTTTTAGGTCATATATTTTGCTAGCTCATTTAATCTGAAACGTATATTTTAATGATTGATATGGTTACTGTTTGTAACGTTTGCTGATGTTTGTTTTATCAAAACCGGTCTCTCTTGGAAATGAGATCTCGGCTCGCCCGTATAAACAAAAGTTAAATTAAAAACGAAAAGAAAAAAAAAAGAAAAAAAAAAATAAAAATAGAAAAGTTAGGGTTAAGTGCTAAAAATGGTAAAAGTTTGCAGATCAACCAAGTGCTAACCTTCATTCATACTGTCGTCCCTGTCAGGATGGGCTCTGAATTTCTCAATTGTCTGGCAGCTCAGCAGACGGGTGTTTGAGGCCTGAGCCCTGAGAGGGAAAGATGTGCCGCTTAAATCCTGACTGTAACGTTCCTCGCAGTACTCAAGACCCTGCGTGAGAAGAACAGGAGGATGGGAAACCGTGAAAGTTACTACACAGAATTTAACCTTTTTAAAAACAGAGTGGACGTCAGTGAGACTGACAAAACTGCAAACCTCATAGAGGATCTTCCCAGAAGTCAGACACTTTCTTTCACTGAAGGCCAGCTGGAGCAGGTGAAGGCTGACCAGATCTCCCTCACTGTGTGAGAGTAAAATAGAACAGAATAAGAACTGAGGTGAGACGGCGGTAGTGCTTACTTTAGTCTAAAACTAAAAAACGACGATGGCACAGAATCCAGATAAGAAGAACAAAATCTAATTCTTACAGATCCTGAGAGGACTGGACAGCCCAGAGGTAGCAGCAGTTTCTGGGGTCATTCTCTGGCTCCTGGAAGGTGAAGGCGTAAACAGACACCCTGCCTCCCTCCAACTGTGAGTGGTATCTAAAAAAGAAAATGAACAAAATAACACATTAATAAAGTTTTTCTAATAAGTAGGGCTGGACAACACATAAGTTTCTTCCCTCAGGCTGCCTCTCTGATACCATGCAAATCTGCAACCAACCCAACCACGTCTTCCTCTTTTGTAAAAACACTTATTTACAAAACAAAATAATTTTTATACATTTATACATAAAATGTCTTCATCTAGAGCACAATGGAACTGAAGTCAAGCTCCTTGTTTGCATGCACAAAGCCGAGATTAAAGGTTATTTTTTTTTTAAAGTAATACATTTTCAATGAATTGTAGGGTATTATTCTTTATCTTCATGTTCTGCAAGTAAATTATATGTTTATTTGGTATATTTCTGAATATATTTATGCTGCATTAAACAAGTATCACCAAATCTATTAGAAGCATGGAGAGATTATGGCTGTAAGTTGTTTTTACCACTTTATATATAGTATAGGAACATTGAATCACTAACTGAAAAAAAAAATCTGTTATGTTTCTATAGATATTACGACCCATTGAAACAATACTACACAAAATCAAAGATGAGTGAATGTATTTACATTTTTTTTTCTTTGCAACTCACTAAATGCAGAAATAAACAAAAGTCTCTGTATGGCAACAACAAGGGCTGAAAACAAAGTTGTTCTGGCTGTGGTGGGTGTAGAATCCACCTACTGCTGTCACTTAACACACAGAACTATTTATACAGTTTTTATTTACACCCACACTACAACATTTTAGGCTCTTCCTGTTACACTGTACAGATAAAAGACAAATACTCACTCCTTCTTTAGAGACTTCATGTTCCACAGCTGTAAGTGTCCATCAGAAAATCCCACTGCCAGCTGGTTGGTTCTGGGGATGTACTGCAGGGCTGTCACACCGACGCCGCTGGGCGAGTTCAGCTGCAGACACAGATGGCGGCCCTGCCTGGTGCCGACCTCCCTGAGCCTGGGGATGTCTTCAGGAGATTTGGTCACCACCTGCAGGTCTGCAAACAGACAAATAATAACACGGGCGTTAAGTAAAGATAAAATAGTAAATATGGCTGGGTATCATCTAACAAGAGCCGATACGATTCTCTATACATAGCTCACGATACAATAAGTTTCTCGATATAGCTCAGCTTGATTTGACTCCAATATCGATATTTATTAGTTTCAAATGCATGGAACAATCAATCAACAAAACCAGCCAAATATCCTATTTATGTTCAATTTATTAAACACTGATATATTATTAGGAAAATAAAGTGCATTTGGTTCAATGCATTTAACGTATCACATAAACCAAAAATACGCCTAAACGTCAGATTTTAGGGATGAAGGCGATTCAAAAATCCTGCCGGCCGTTCCGCAAATTCGTCTCACTTGCTTGTCCTCTCTGTGAACAGTAATGGCGCGCTGTAATAACGCATCCTAGGGGTTGGGAGGTATATCAATACTGAGAGCCAGAATATTGATATAAAATAGTTTTTTAAAAACATTGATATTAATCTTTGTATCGATTTTTATGCACAGCCCTAATAGTGAAGCAGTCCCGAACATTTTGGAATTTAGATAATTCACCGACCCAGACTCCACCCTGATAAAGACGTAGCACAAACCGGGAAAAAGAAAAGTTGTTTAAAAGGAAATTTAGGGGCCAATAAGGGGTCCTTTTTGTTTCCCCATCTCACCTGATGCCTCCAGTTCACTCTGGCTGCAGGACAGGTCATCCAGACAGAGGTCCACAAGCAGGACGTGACCCAGATCTGTTACCACTGCAGCAATGCCGAAGAACCAGCGTAAACTCTGGTGGAGGTGCTGGGTGGATGTGCTTGCTCCGCCATAACTCACTAGAGGCTCAATAGCTGTAATCTGGGTAGAAAAAGGACGAACATATGAAGGTTAGATACTTTAGGCTGAGTGATCGTGACTTAATTTTGTAAGTCAAGTCTTTTTTAATGACAGACTCACAGCACCACTTGTTTACAACCATCTTCTCTCAACAAGAATTTCACAGGTTTTCCCTCTTTGTTGGAAAGTTTGTCATAAATTGTCAGCTCTTAAACCTTTCTTAGAAATAGAAGAGAATCACTGAATAACAGACCCACCCTGCCTGGTATGACCACAGCTTTCACCACCCTGGACAGTCCCAAGTCATAAAGACACAGCACGCTGCCTTCTGTTTCCTCCAAGCCGACTAATAACCCAGACCTGGAAACAGAAACAGAAAAGCATTTGTTATACACTAACAGTATAAAGCTGCATACATAAAAGAACATTATGTGATAAATTAAAATGCATCTTATGTTATTGTCAAACTACTTGTTTTCCACCTCTTACAAAACAAAAATAAATGTATTTGAGCAACAGATGTAGCGACATCAGACACAGGCTATATTAGTAGCACTAAAAATCACACAGAAGTGAATTGAGATAATGTTAAAAAAAAAGCAGCACTAAGAACATGCAGTTCTATTTAATATTAGTGATTTTTTCTCTATAAGCATTTTGCCTGACTAAACACAAACTATAGACTGTTTTGCCTGCAGCAGACTCTGTCTTCATCACTATACTCTCATTACGGTTTACTAACTGAAAACAGCATGAAGTATTAAGGTACCGTTTACTGTTATTTTGAAGAAACTTTTCATGAGAAATGGTGACCCTGTGATATCAACACACCAACTAACTTCCTCTGCAAACCCAAAAACCAACTGCATGAGTGGGATTGTTACCGTTTTCACTGTTGGTTCCATAAGATCAGCTAGAAATGCTGCTCATACCTTTCAAAACTAAATAAATCCAATCATGATGTTCTGCTGAGCAGTAAAGTTGCACTACTTTTAGTAAATGCTGTAGTGCAGAAGCTTTTTGGAAAGTTTTATTTCCAGAAGCAGTTTTTCATTTTGTACAGGTCTGACGTTTTATAGGCAAAAAGGCAACATTTTCAGACACTTGTCGGCATTACCGTCACTAAAGATTAAACTAAATGGTGAGTTTCTCTGCCTATTTTGCCACCAATACCAAAGCCTTGACTAAAGTGCAGAAGTAATAAAGACTGCATTTATCTACATATGGCGTGTGCCCCTGGTGCAGATGTTGCCTGCACCACAGGTAGGTTTGAAGCTGATATACATGAGAATCATCAGTGGGTAAATCATCAGCAGCTAAACCCCTGGTTACCTGTAAAAAAAGGCTTTTTTTAAGAAAATCAAGTTGCAGCTGTAACTATGCTTCTGTGAGCTCCTGGGTGACTGTTCGTCACACCAGTCACTCAGATCTTCTCCACCGTGAGAAGATCCCTGTGGTGTTTAGAGAGCAGCCAGGTAGGCTACACATACGCAGCTTTGTTTACACTAGATCTGGACCTGCATGAAGCCAAAAGAGACGGAGCCACTTTGATTACTGCCTCTGCTAGAAGGAAATAAACCAGAATCTCTATTAAGTTGTATCTAGAGCTAACAATATCCCATCAGCCACTCTGTTGTCAGAACTGGCCTCATCTGAATCCAACAGAATCCTGTAAACTTTATCACGACACAAAGGTATTTTTCTTCCATATTATTCGGTATCACAATTTCATGTAAAAACACTTTTGAACTGTTATTACTACTTTTAACCTTGCATTTTCAGCACTTATGGCTCCACAGTAATCGCTTCTTAGAAGTAGGAACTAGGGCTGATCAATTAATCGCATTTTCAATATAATTGGATTTAAAAAAAACGCAATTTCCAAATCGCAGAGGTCTGCAATTTTTGGCTATTTAACAATTAGTGAATCAGACGCGTCCTTTAGGTGTCAGTAATATGTTTAAAGTGGGTTTACCTCCACATGGAAGGGAAGACAGTTGCAGCAGTGAGATAATCTAACTTTTCTACTTGTTTTAGAGTTTATATAAATATACATAGCATTAATTTCTGGTCAATCAGTTTAATACAAAGACTTGCTTGTTGGTTGCACTTTATGTTCAACAAGGATCGATGTCCAAATCAATTAAAAGCTGTTCTCTTGAATAATATTCTGATTTATAAAAACATTAAAAGTTCTTGTTTTTAAATAGTCCTTGTTTACAAACATCTTTATTTAGAGGCCATTTTTGTTGCTTGTGGATAATGCAGAAATTTTGGTTGAAATATATCGTAGGCAGAACGCAATCATTTCTGCTCCGAGTTGAGATGCTGTGGGTCTTTTAGCGACTAATCCGCACGGCAAGGAAACAAACTGATCTGTTGTTTTGTATATGTTTAAAAAGACATGATAAATTAAACTGGGGGGGGAAAATCGCATTAAATCGCTATATTAAGGTAAAAAAAATCGCACTTAGATTATTTTCCAAAATCGTTCAGCCCTAGTAGGAACGTTAAAACGGCAACTGATATGGGTCTAATAATCATCGATCTACGACAAAGAACGAGAAAAAAACAAAAAAACAAAACACAGACAGCCCTAAGAAGAGTGAAGTGGAGCTCTGACCGTTTGAGCCAGCTAAAATCCCTGGCAGCCAGGACAACGGGCGGGTTCTCTCCTCCGCCACTGAAACAGTACGCAGACAGCCGCTCCCCTGTCACTGCGTGGACCACCTCCAGATTGGCTCCACTGGCCAGCCAGGCCAACCCGCTGCGCTCTACATATGTAAATAAAAAAAAAAAAACCTGGGTTATAATTTATGTTACAGCTAAACAATTCAGTATTAAAGTAGGTGAATGTAATCTAGGAATCATTGCACCTTTTTCTGTAAACAACTGCAAAAACAACAATGCAAGAGAAACGCGTGTCGACATTTTCTGTGAATGTGAATTCAGAATCGCCAGCTCAGCAGAAACATTGACGTCGTAGCTGCAGTCTGATATGGACTGTGACTGAATTCCTTTAAGCTGTTGGATTTGCACGTTTCATACCAAAAACACATCTCCTACAGCAGGAACTAACTCAAACAAATACTTCCTCCATTTGATTCTAAAATATAACATTACTAATTCCTTCAAACGATGTTCTACTTTTGTTAACAACACTCTTGTTCGCGGAGAAAAGGATGAATTATTGATAATATGCAAGCTTGCTTACCGACAGTGAACTTGCCATGGAGAACACAGTCCAGGCTGATCTCATCCTCACCCAGAGCATCTAGGGTCACTCCTGAGAAGGGCAGCAGGCTGCTGGTGACTTGGGCAGTCAGGTCATGCATCGTTCACTGGGTCAACAAACGCAGACAGAAGATCATTTGATAACCGGGCCACATTTATTCCTTACACAGAACTATTTTAGTGTCTATGATCTAAATAACACGCTCCCAAACTATCCTTAAACTCTAGAGGACGCATGTGTCGACTCGGTATCCATGTGCTCGGCTGGGTCTTTAGCTCAAACAGGGGCTTTGTTTTCGAAGCACAGCTGCTGACAACTGGGCCTGAAACTGAGCTTTGGTCCCGATCAACAGGCGGCCGCACATCTGCTAGCACATGTACGGCCTGACAGCAAGCGCCGATGAACGGCTGGAGTAGAGGACGACAAGAGCAACTAACGAGGCAACTGCGGGGTCAGGCTTTCTGCTTAATGTCTGTCTTACTGAAGCTTTTAAGAAAACTCAATATAACACTTAAGCCTTAAGCACCACTCATCTCAATGAGCCAGAGAGTCTGTGATCCATTAAACAAAGCAATCTGAGGTTTTTAACGTTTACTCTGTGATTCTTGGAAACTGGCTGTCCTTCTTTTTTAAAGTAAACCTGGCTTGGCGTACTGTGCGTCCAAACCTAATCAGAGGAACAACAGAGACAATCTGAGGAAGAAAAGCCTTTCTATAGACAGATAACTGAGATATGCATCTGGCCCTTCAGAGATGGTCCAGGTACCGTATGGCAACATTTTGGATAATAGTATGAAAATCTATTTTGTCAGTGTTGACAATTTTGAGACTTTTTTTTTTTTTTAAATCACCAAAATAAAACAGAAATTAGTTATACGGCTGTGTAACAAAATGCTATGTGCCTGAAAGACTACATTTAGATAGATGTATGCATCTATTTCAATGTATATTTGATGCAAAAAGTGTATCAAAGTACTCTATTGGTTGCATTATTTAACAAAAAAAGACTTTTCAGTAATTTGACATGCACTTCACTGATCTGAGGAAAACTGGCTGGCCTCTGGTCGTCTGATTCATCTCCACTCAAAACATCTGAGCAGTACTGAACAAAAAAGCCTGACATGTGTTTCCTATACGGCTGTTTCCTTTATTGATGAACTTCTATTTTCTTGGGTTGGCAGGTAGCTTACATCTGGCCTGCTGTTCTGTTTATCTGGAGTGGAGGCGTCGGCTGCTGCTGCTCCATCTTTCAGTGTTTAACCCGTTTTCTCTCGCAGCCTTCGCTACTGACTGAGCTTTTATGTGCTCTTTCATCTTATAAACCAGGACTGTCCACACTTTTCCGCTCGTGGGCCGAAACTGTCAAGTCAAAAGCACCCGTAGGCCAAAATATAAATAGAAATGACATAACCAAAAAAAATAAAAAAATGTTTAACCTGATGGGCAAAATATGATCATTTTAAACTATCTGTATTTAGCAAATTTTAATACATAAATTCTAATTAGGGTTTAATGCACCAAAGTCTGCATTTGAGATAGCTTTGGTCCCATTTACTAGGAAATTAAAGAGAATGTAAAAAGTTTGGTCATTAAAAGACATGTTTTGTGTTGTACCGAACATTTAATTGTAAGATTTGAAGTTGTTCGCAATAGTTGAAACCTAATTAAATTCAATTAAATTGTATTTATATAGCACCAATTCGCAAGATGTACTCTCCAGGCACTTTACAAAGTCAAATTCAATCAAATCATACGCAATTAAAAATAAAAAGTTTTCATCTGCACAAGCCACCAGGGCTGGTGGGCCAAATCTTTGTTGAAATGCAGTTTAGGGGCCACACAAAATCAGTACAGGGGCTGCAAATGGCCCCCGGGCCACACTTTGGACACACCTACTATAAACTCAAGAGTTTATATGCTCAGCTGCGCTTCTTTTCTCGAAGAAGCCACTAAAAGGAGCTAGTACTGCCATCACCCTTTTACTTTCCTCAAACATAGAAAGTACTGCTGGTCCTGCTGGAGGTTTATTCCTGTTAACGTGGAGTTTTCCTCTCCACTGCCACTACATGCATGCTCAATATGAGGGGTTGCTGCAAAGTCAACGCCACATTTGCTCCATGCTCTTCCAGGATGAGCCAATGATGCACGGCAGTGATGCATAGGATTAAAGGACTGATGTCTCAGCAGGATCTGGAAAAACTAATCCATGCGTTTATATTTAGTTGAATTGATTACTGCAACGGTGTTTTCACAGGACTTCCTAAAAAGTGGATCAGACAGCTATAGCTGATCCAGAACGCTGCTGCCCGCGTCCTCACTAAGACTAAGAAAGTAGAGCACATAACCCCAGTTCTAAAGTCCTTACACTGGCTCCCTGTATCTCAGAGAATAGACTTTAAAATACTTCTGTTAGTCTATAAATCCTTAAATGGCTTAGCACCTAAATACATCACAGACTTGTTATCAGTGTATCAACCCTCCAGACCACTAAGGTCTTCTGGCTCCAGTCTACTCCACATACCTAGAACCAGAACTAAACATGGAGAAGCAGCATTTAGTTCCTAGGCTCCACTTATCTGGAACAAACTTCCAGAAAACTGTAAAAGTGCGGAAAGCCTGAGTTCTTTTAAATCAAGATTAAAAACACATCTGTTTAAAATTGCCTTTGACTGTTCTAGTTAAACAGTTTTACTGTTTTTAATGTTCTTTTTTGTTACTACATTCTATCCCTACTTGCTTTTATTCTATTTTCTATCTACATTTTATTATTTTGGTATATCTTAATCATGTAAAGCACTTTGTATTGTCTTGTACTGAATTGTGCTATATAAATAAATTTGCCTTGCCTTGCATAAATCTGCTGGGTTTCCTTGGATAGAAAGCTTTTTTTAAAGCAAGTCTCTCTGTATGGTTGTTTTGAAATTACTTCAAGTGTCTTGAGGTGACTTGTTGTGAATCGGTGCTATATGAGTAAACTGGTTTGAATGAAGTTGCCAGTGTGTCCAACCCGGGTTTGCAGATGTTTTCAGTCACTGACGCGGTGCACCAACCTGACCATTGGTCCTACATGGGAGGAGACGCACAGAGAGGCGCAGACAGCAGATGCAGTGTGTTAGATCTGACACAACACTGCCCTCTGTGACCACCGGGGAAAACAACACGGTGGATTCAAGTGAACTCCCGCGCAAGCAGCCAGCTGACACGGAGGCGACACGCGAGACGGCACACGTGTGGACGAACCAGAGGACACGGCAACAGAAAAACGCAACAATCCCCGAGTAATCCATCGTGGAGCCTCACGTTAAATACAACCCAACACACCCCCGACGTGTTTAAACAACACACGAACGGATTAACGCAACGTGTGAAACTACAGCGTTAGCGCTTGAGATCATGGCTGACGTATCTGCTGATCGCGTCTAAGAAAGATAAACGCGATTAGTCGGATGTACATGAAGTAACATTTAGGCGGTACACAGCGAAGACAATTGGAAAATGTCATCACCACAGCAACGATTAGCCTCACCCGACGTTGGGCTAACTTCTCCAAGAGCAGCTAAACTAGCCCATGACCCTTTTAGCAAGAAAAACACACGTCCATTATCATTTTAAGCTTAAACCTCTCCAACGAGTGGTTAGAGATGTCAGTGTTTTAAGGCCTAAACGAGGGGTAAAGGATGTTTTCGCTCTTCCTTTTTAGTTGCATTAGCGAGCTGTTAGCATGCAAGGTCACACGGGATTAGTTCATTTAGCTTAACCGTGTAAAGTTGGCTAAATAAACCCAGCGTTAGCTAACAGTATGTGGGAGTTTGACACTCTTGTTATTGTGTGATAACCAACCATATTTGTACAACAATGAGTGAACAACAACGCTGACAGGGGCAGTTATTGACTGGTCAAAGGAAAGTGGGGATAGTTGAAACGACTAGCTTGGGCTAAGTTGCTTCTCTTGCTAACGAAGCTAACTCGGAGCCAGGCTTTTTTTTTTTTTTTAACTATCGCTAGATATCCCTCCCGAGCGGGGAGAGATGTCTTAGCAGAGGTGACGTTTTATTGTGGATTCCTTTCCATCAGCAACACATCGACTCCTTAGGCTGACCACATTTACTCTGGCGATCCTGCAAAAGGCAGTTCAAATCTAACGTCAGGCTAAGCGCAGATAGCCTGTAGCTCCTGACAACACCGCGGTCACACACGTCTCTCCGTAAGGCGCTGTGGTGCTCTTATTGCAAATCGTCTCCACAGCTTTATCCAGCATAAGGGAAGTGTGGGGCTGTGTTACATCTGGACAAGCTAGGCTAGCAAACGTGATGCACCGCTATCATCGTTAACACTACCTGTCCAGGGAGGATGAAGGCTTCCGAGCCACTATTGCTTCGTTTTTCCTCAAGAATCTCTCCTTCCTCTGTCATAATCCGATTGTTCTCGAAATACGCTTATTCCAAGATCCCCCGAGGAGTTTCCAAACATCAACAAGAACGAAAGGCTCTTCAGACTTCAGGCTTTCACAACACGAAGCGCCATTTCCACAGTGGGGGAAAGTACGCCGTGTGGTTCTTCTTTGTCGTCCTCGTTTCTGGGCGATCGGGCGCGGCAAAGACGCACTTTCGCCCCCTTCAGGTTGAGCGGAAGACCCGCTCCCAGGTAGTAATTATCTGCTCAAAAACATATTTGTAAAAAAAAATACTTTGCAGGAAAACGATCATAAAAACAAACACAAAATAATATATATCAAAATTAAAAGGATGTATTTTGTATTGTCCATTTATTTTGTGAAGATGAGTTGTGAACATGCCCCATGTACTTTTTTTTTTTACATGGTGTCCTGTGTTATGCCACAAACATCTATAGTATTTTATGTGACAGGTGGACACACGGTTGTGCATAACTGTGAAGTGGAAACCTCCACGACTTAACACTTTGTAGAACCGCATTTTGCTGCAGTTACAACTGCAAGTCATGTGTGGGTCTGTCTAATAATCATTAATTATCTAATAATAATAATAATCATACAAGGACAATGGAACATTGTCCTTGTACTGACTGATTGTTAGGGTTCTCAAATGGTTATGAAATTCAAGTAATTTTTTTTTAAATTATAAACAGAATTCCAGGTCTGGAAATGGTTAGGAATTAACATAATGGTTGGAAGTTGCATACTGTTTTCAATCCTGCTCCTCTTGCCCCACTGGTCTCTTGCTCTGTGGTGCTCTATTCCTATTGCCATACATTTTAGTAAGTTAGTAAAAAAAAAAAAAAATTCTAGATATGCAAATCTATATTACCAAGAATCTAGAACCTTTATTTTCACCACATGTTACCACAGTGAAATTATTTGAGACAGAGACCGGCTCAGGATGCACACAGATAACATATAACACACAGACACGACAAGACATAATATTTCCAAACTATTTTATTTATTTTTTTAATGGATGAAATGAGTTTATTGCACTGACCAACACACTTCCCGAGGAGTTTAAAATGTCCAAAAAGTGGACCGTATGAATTACTGTGTTGCTGCACGGAATTAATCACCTGAACGCTGTCAGGTGGAGTATGCAATGCACAATGCAGATGGAGTATGTCTAAAATACTAGGATGTCTTCGTACATTCTGGTTATGTTTTGCCAATACATTTTCACTCCCTACTTTTCTGGTTATTCTGACCCACAATCCCCTGTACAGCTGAAGATTTGTCACGTGACTAATAACTTGCGATACTGCAGACCAGTCACAGCAGAGGTGATTTATTTGCAACAGCAGATACTACATTTTGATACTTGCTTTTCTGGTGCACATGCTACCTGCTCCCTTGCCAACATCTAAGCTTATTAAGAAGATATCCAGTCTCAAGGAGTGAATATGACGATCTCAACTTGAAGTACTGGTAACTTCAGGATGAATATGTCAATCTGATGCAAGAAGTCGACACATTAAGGGGTGCAAAATCCAAAGTGCAAAGAAGAACCTTTGAATGAACAGAATCCACAAATTTAATAAATTAGATGATAAGGATGTGATCATGTTGAATGTGTGCACACCCAGGCAGAAACAAAATATTTCACAAGAGAATATTTGATTTAATAGCATTCCAGTCCACTGGAGTTTTAATTAGAGCAGGCGACCTCAACAAATTTTTCAACCTAAAATTGGACACACCACTAATCAAAAAAGGGAACCCCCTTTCCCCTCTGAAAGATGGATCAAAAGAATTCAAGATGTCGGTTTGGTAGACGTTTGGAGGTACTTTCACCGCCAACACGGGCAGTTTACTTTCTAGTCAATTCATCACAATGCTTGTTAAAGAAGTATTTATTTTTACATGACTCAGAGAGGGAACAGCTAAAGGAATGTGAGATGAACCAGAGCGGGATTAAAACATATCCCAAAGATTAATAGATGTTCTGCAGTTGTTTGAACCTTTGTCCGCCAACACCCTGAATCTTAATAAAACACAAGCCTTGAGATTAAATTTTGCACCATTATTAAATCTTAAAACAAGCACACGTTCAACTGGGATTCTACCTCTATTAAATAGTTAAGCATCAAATTAAAAAAAGGGCGTAACAGAGTTATTCTTAGAAAGCTATGTACTAATTCAAGGAATATCTAAACAGATTGGCCTCCCTGCCTCTGGCTTCCGCCAACAGAATTATGACAAACTAATATTTTACCTAGGTTATTTTATCTGTTTTAGTCTGTACCCATTCACATGATAGTTTAGAAAATGACATAATATTATATCCTATTTCCTCCTCGAACTGGTAATATATAACACTTTACACCTGCCAAAGCACAGTGGGAGGATGGACTTGCCAAGATCAAACATTACTATTTAGTGACTCAAGCAAGACCACTGTTGCTCAGGTGCAATAAAGACTACTTTTGCAAACTGCAAAGATGTAGAGTCATCTATCAGACAGGCCTATACAGAGTCTATTAGTAAACCCAATGCTGGTTTGGCCTAGTGAAACAACTCAACATAGCAATACAAACTTTAATGTGGCCAACCAATGATCCCCACTTCCAACCAGAGGCCTATTTCACAAAATCAAGATAGAGGATTAAGCCGGGATTTTCCAGATATCCTGGCTGAATTAAGCCTGGACTTGGTTTCCCATAAGCAGTAACACATACATTACCATGGGGATTTATTCGGTGCAACTAGCCTCCTCCTGACCAGGCCAGCAGCCAGGCTTAGTTAATCCTGGTGCCATTGGTCGCACTGATCAGAAACCAATGGGTTTTGTCAGTGATTCTGTTTTATTTGTGTTCTGGTTTGTTCATCATCCTGCATTAAAATATCACTGATACACATTGATAATTAGTAAAGTACTGTTGTTTTTATAATTATGTTAGCCTATACCATTATTAACTTTATTATTTCACCAGGTGTGCATTACTACTGTTCAGTTGTGTTTTTGAAGACTGCTGTTGTTCTGAGTTTGACAGAAAGGCCTTTAGTAGAGTATGACGTGTTGAGGGAATTAGAATGGCTGATTGACAAGAAAAGGTGTTGTCAATAAAGTCTGATGTTACACCATTTTCCACGAAACTTTGCTGAGCACCACAGCAGCTTATTGACAACTTTTTATTGGCTTACAGAAACACAGCTCATGCAGCAACTGGACAGACACCTGCCATGCTCTTCATCACGTTTGGACCTGTTGAAACCAGACATTCGCAAGAATGTTCAAGACAAACAGCCCTCCTTAGTGGAAAATACAAGGAACAAAACCAGATCCTTTGACATTGGACATAAAGTTCTTGCCAGAGACTACAGAAGCCCAAGTCACAAATGGCAGCCTGGCACAATTATGTCACCTCTGACATGTAACATAAATGTTGGAGACAACTTAATCTGCCGCAGACATGTTGATCAGATTCTAGATGCAGAAACGCACATGGGAACCTGGGAACACATCTACATCTCAAGATTCAGAGGAGTTTACCTTTGCTACATCACCTAGGGTTCCGGATTCAAACGAAACAGCCAACACCCTAACACACAGAGCACCATGGACTCTGATCAAATGGCCAGACGTTAGTTATCCTGAGAGAAATCGCAGAGCACCTCAGAGACTGAACATAGATTTTCTGTTGATTTCATAATGAAGCATTTCCTTCAGGGAGAGACAATGAGAACGTTCTGATAGGTTTGCGAGTTGAGCACAAATGGCATACGCAAATGAAAGGTCTCTCCGATGAGCTGGCCCAAATATAAAGGCTGTTTCTTGAAGTCATTTTGATTTTACATTTTTAGAAAAGACTTTTGCCTATTTATGCCACTTTTTCAAACTTATAGTCTCTACATCAGGGGTCACCAACATGGTGCCCACAGGCACCAAGTAGCCCTCGAGGACCACGCCCACGAGCCTGTTCTAAACAATAACACAATCAGCCACCAAAACCTTATTCCGTTACTCTTCTTGTTTAATCACACTTGCATTTATATAGATATAAAAATGGCAATATCAATAACAAATTTATTTATTTTACATACAGTTTAGGAGAACTTTGACTCTTCCAGTTAAAAGGTATGTACTGGTAGCCCTTCATATGACACCAGTCAAGTAAATCTCAGTTTCAAAAAGGTTGGTGACCCCTGCTCTACATAGAAACTTGCACGGTTAAGCAGGTGGGAAGCCTTAAAAACATCCAAACTATAGACCTACTGACTTTACAAAGATCATGCCCTCAGGGAATTTTGTTTTTATAATTCTGTCACATCACACATTTAACATTATTCAATGGATTGATGCTAGCAATGTTTTGTCAAAGAGACTGAAATTAAGATTAGGCCCAGCTAACATGGCATAGACTCAATGTATCTGACAGTATTGTGGATGCATTGTCACAAAGTAGCTTGCATGCACATTAAACACTTTCTGGCCCTTTAATGACTTTCCATGACTGCTAGACCAAGTCTGATCATTTTATGAGGGAGTTTGAGTCAGTCTTATGATTCAATAAATGTGGAAATAAAAATGTGAGAAATTAGTTGCAGAGTTTCACATAAGACATGATAGCACCTTACCAGTTTCTGGCCAGCAGGGGACACATTAAGCTGTGTAAATAAACAGTTCATGCTGCTATTTTGCAGCAAATATTCTTTCCAAGAAAGAAAAATTGTAAGGATTCCCCCCACATGAGCTCTTCTGAGCGACGGCAGTAATGACTTTCAGCAAGTGTCCATATAAACATTTATTTTTGCACAAGCAAATGTAGAAAAACAAAACAAAACAAAAAAAACAAGTACTCTGAAATATTTGGCAGCAACGGTGGAGTAATGAGACTTCAATCAGGGAGGTAAAGGACGTTTTTTTGGCAGATATCTCCATTTTGAAGCTTAAAAACAAATGGCAAACAGGCTTAAAGCAGAGGCAACCTCATTTTGACTCAGTTCTTTCTGAAAAAAAAAAAAAAAAAAAAAAAAAAAAAGACAAATCCTTAACAATAATAATAAAACTTTATTGATCTCACAATGGAGAAATTTACTTCTGCATCTTAACCCATCCCCTTGGGGAGCAGTGGGCTGCCACTGTGCGGCACCTGGGGAGCAATCAGGGGTTAAGGGTCTTGCTCAGGGACCCAGAGTGCAGGCTGTGGGGATCGAACCGGGTACTTGCAACCTTTACAGAGCGCAAGCGCGCTGCTCTCACCAGTAGGCCACCACTCCCCACAAGATAAAGGAGGGGCATGCGCCGATGGCACAGGGGTAGTGCACACGGCCCATGCATGAAACTGGGTTTGATTTCGGCTTGTGGTTCTTTCCCGCTTGTCTTCCCCCTCTCTCAAACCCCCTTTCCTGTCAGCCTACTTTGTAAAAAAAAAAAAAAAAAAAAAAAAAGACAAGTGCTACAACACCCCCCCCCTAGAAAAACAATATATAAAAAGCATGATAAAGCAGATCAAAGAGTGATTGTGACGTCACCGACTTATATCATTATACAAAACACAACACCATTTGATAAATTACTGACAATAAAAAAATATAAAAATACAAATTGGACTCATACATCCTCAGGTCTTTTAATTAACAGAGTCTGACAATAATTCAAGTGCTGTATTCTGACGGAGTGACTTCCTCCTCATCTGTCGTTCAATCATTAAATCAAACGCTTGTCTTTCTCTAGAAAAAAAAGGAAGAAAAGGGTTGTTCATTAGTTTCAACATCAGGCTAAGTAATTATTCTTTATATTACACTCTACTATTTAAAAAACACCCAAATCCTACCTGTTACTAATGCATCGGCCTTCCAGGTACTTTTCTTCTGCCTTTTTCACAGAAACATTATCCACCCCAGCAATAGCATAGATGATAGCCTGCACAAATAGATAATAAACTTCTAAGTATGAAAAACATGGCAGCTCTGTATGTATAAAAAATATTTCATATATTTATCAGTCTTTTCTCACCTCAGGAAGCAGCACGTCTAGAACAAAAGGGACACGCTCCATGGATGTCAGCTTAGCCAGGCATGGGGATTTGGTCGCAGCTTTTCCATAGACGTCATTTAGGTACCAGTAGACTTGGTCCAGTTGCTGATCATCTTCCAAGTAGATATTCACCACTCTCTTCCGCTTGGGACTTAAGAAACTCCGAAGCCATCTGGACTGCTGCTGCCCCTGGATCACAGCCTGCAAGCAGATTAATAAAGTGGGTTCATACAAGCAGTGATGATGGTTTCATATCGATTAAAAAAATATCCACTCCCAGCACTTAGTTCATTAGAAATATACCAGTAGAAATCATTAATAAAAAAAATAAAAACATTCAAGTTTTTTTTTCTTATTTAGAGCAGGTAGGGGGCAGAGAGATTCTAACAATCTAAATCAAAATTATATTTTATTTATATAGCGCCAATTCATTAAACATGTCATCTCAAGGCACTTTCCAAAGTCAAATTCAATCAGATTATACAGATAAATATGCAATTGCACAAAAATACTTGTGTAATGGCATTAGTGTACAATTATTCCTACTGCAGCTAAAAAAAACAAAAACAAACGGAGAGAGAAAGAGTTTTCCTTTGTAAATAAATCACATTACCCCTGTAGAACAGGCCCTGGTTCCTGTTATGGCCCCTGTCCTAAAGTCATAACCCTAAATCTATTCCTTATATGTGCTGGCACAGAAACCGTAACTGATCGGTCCGTTGGACGGATCTAATTTTCTTACCTTTACAGTTTTACTTTAACAGTGACTTAAAACTTAACATGTAGCACTTTTAGCGTCAGCCGTACAGAAAGTTTTCCTAGCAATATTATATTGTTAGAAAAACAAAGCATTTTCTTAGCAACATGGCACCATTCTGGTAGATATCAGTATGCTGTTGCAGCTCCGCTGAACCCATTCATTTATTGCAGGTTTTGTCAGAGTGTACAGAGACAACTGTTCAAAACACTGCTACCCACTTCTTAAATGAAAGCCTTTCAAGATACAATAGGATGTGTAATGTGATGAAAGGCCTTCCACATCAGCAGCAACAGAAACAACCTTACCAGAAGATGTTTCTCCACCATTCGCAGTTTGACAATAAAATGAACCAGCTTCTCATTGGCTCGGTTATGGGCAGCTTGTGTTCGGTCTGGCAGCAGCCGCTTTGAGGATGTAGAAGCATCTTCCCTGTCCTCCTTTTGATCTTCACACGGTTCCTCCGTTGTGGTATCACAGGTGATCATTACTGTATCTGCGGCTGCCTGTGGATACATCCTCCTCACTGGGTAGCCTAAAGCAGATAAAGACAAAGACGGTGATTAGTTTTACCAAGAACCAGCAAGTGGAAATGTCTGTTAAAGTATCATTGTCTGATGCCATGTTAATGAAGAAACTTACTCATGTCATGATTACAATACTCGATGAATGAGCCCGAAAACGAACCACACGCTTAAAACAAAACAGAAAAAAAAACATGATTGGAACTTGCTCATAATTCACAAATATATCAATGCTTACATGAAATGCGAACACCAGCAGCTTTTATGTGCATCATGCTGCCAAAAGTATTCGCTCACCCATCCAAACTATCAAAATCAGGTATTCTAGTCATGCTCAAACGGTAAATAATTCCCATAAACATGTCAAAACCTTGTGGACAACTTTCCCAGAAGAGTTGAACATATTACAGCTGGAAAGGACAGACAAACGTCAAACTGAACCATATGGATTAAGAATGGGATGTGACTGAAGCAAAACTTGAAGTCACTGAAGCAAATATTACTGTTCAACTCACAAATCCCATTCCCACAGTACAAAAGAAATTAGTTGCTAAGTTGAACGTCACCTCAAACAAAAACATTTTGTAAAATTCCTCCTCGACACTCAACATCCACCTGACAACCATTTCTGGTAACAACGTCAATACTGGTGTAAATAAATTGTTACCCACTCGACCTTTAAATACAAATTAAAACATTTCTGCAACATATCCTTCATTCACCTTCTTACTGTCCAAGATGCTTAGTTGACCTTTACCAAATGCTGAGACCCTAATATATGCAACACGCTCTGACACATTCAGTACTGCAAATTTCAGTCATTTAAAAAAAAAAAAAAACATATACCGTATTTTTCGGACTGTAAGACATACTTTTGTCATAATTTGTCCAATCCTCCAACTCGTAGTCAGGTGCGACTTATATATCAAATTTAAATAGTAATTCATACTGACCAGCATGATCCAGGGAGTAAACATTACTGTCTATAGCCACAAGAGGGTGCTCTACGCTTGTAAAAAGTATATGCTGCTCCTGTACCACTTAAAAATTGAAACATTAACTTATACAAAAAGACTGAACACACGTTTGTATGTCGTTTCGCTGTTTCAGTATGCATTCACGCAGCGGCGCATTACGCTGTGCAGCTCGCCGGGAAAAGATCACGACAGAACCCCGATATCGGGCTGTCCCGAGAAGTTAATAATAGCTAGTGTTACCTTACAGTTATGTTGTTCGGGCGGTTTACAACTTCGCTGAAGGCCTTGATGAGCTTTATGAGGCTCTGGAACATCTGTGTCACACTGTTAGCTTAGCATGTAGCACCATTACGCTCACGGTCTAATTTCAGCATAATTTTGACAACTTTCAGCATAATGGGCCATTACACTGAAATGTGCTGACAAGAAATTTCCCTGTTGGAGTTGCTGCCAATTTACTTCATTCAACCTCCCAGGTACGTTCTATGTTATGCAGCATGTTGTGGATGCAACTGTGTAACTGAATAAGTTGCCTTAACAGATGCCAGTTTTTAGTCTTGGATTTTTTTAAATAAATTTCAAAATTATTTATTTTTACCCTTTATGACGCATTTTTGACTGATTATTTAAAAAAAAGCTATGTTTCAAATACCTTCTTAACAATGACCAGCGGCTTTGACGTTTTCCTGTCAGGTTTCTCACCACAGTACAGAGACGCCCTTGTGAAGGTGTTTAATGACATACATATAAATGCAGACTGTGGAAGAACCACAGTGCTGGTACTATTGAACCTCAGTGCAGCAATCGATAATGTTGATCACTCCATTCTGTTAGAGCGCCTGGAAAACTGGGTCGGCCTTACTGGCACAGCGCTCAACTAGTTTAAATCCTACTTAAAGGACAGGCACTTTCTTGTGTCAGTGGGTAACTTTACATCAGTGGGGTTCCCCAAGGGTCCATCTAGAGTCCCCTCCAAATCAATATTTGGCTTAGGACCTAAATACATCACAGACTTGTTATCAGCGTATAAACCCTCCAGACCACTCAGGTCTTCTGACTCCAGCCTACTCTGCATAACTAGAACCAGAACTGAGCACAGAGAAGCAGCATTCTGCTCCTATTCTCCAATTATCTGGAACAAATTTCCAGAAAACTGTAAAAAAGTGGTGAAACCCTGGGTTCTTTTAAATTGAGTTTTAAAAACACATTTGTTTAGGATTGCCTTTCACTGTTCTAATTAAACTGTTAGCTGAAACATCATTAGTTTAAGTTTGTGGTCCAACCGTTTTTAAAATCATTAATATTTGCTTTAGTTTCCATTTTCCCATATTTTATTTTGTTTAAATTTGTCTACCTATCTACAACTTCTGTTTTTACTTTCCTATGTTTTAACCATGTAAAGCACTTTGCGATGTCTTTGTACTGAAATGTGCTATACAAATAAATTTGCCTTGCCTTGATGCAACTTGTATTCCAGAGTGACAATAAGTCCGAAAAATACGGTAATTTCCTTTAGGAGAACCTTAAATTCTTAAATCATGTATTTATAGTAAACATTAATTTCATCACCTACTTTGGTTTCCCTCTAATGAAATTGATCTAATAAATGTATTGTTATGCTTTGCTACCATTTTTAATCCGAAGCACCTAAACATTTGCATATTGCAAGTGTATTAAAAGTAAGACCTAACCGTTACTACTATTCCAACTAACCAATGCGGATTCTGTAGTCTTCTATAAAATCCAGCGCCCACGTAACAGCAGCCTCATACGACTCTTTGGCTTTTTGCTAGGGGAGAAAACAAACCGTCATTGCCAGGAAAACAGAGTCTTCACAAATCAATGCATGCATATCAGTGTATGAACAGTTCTTACCATCAGCTCATCTGCTTCTTCGCAGTCAAAGGGTTTCAATGATTTTAGAGGCAATGTAAACCTTTAAGAACAGACAATAGATGAAAGGAAAAAAAGGTTAATCTGTCATGCTCAACGACTGATCAACATAATCAAGTTCAATTATGTGTTTACAAGATAATGGGTAAATATAATTTTCAAACAAATGTAATGAAATAACATGTTTGTTTTTTTGTTCCTACCCTTTCTTATTGTGAATCCCTGTGAAAGCCTGGTCAACAAACATGATACTTGCTTTCTTCTGTTTTCGGTTCACATTTTTTACCTACAGTGGAAACATCACAGAATCCAAAATGTCAGAAGTGCCGAAGAGTTAGAAGGTTTTCAGTTGATCCATTCAAACTATGCATGTGTAAACTGCATGGGGACTATCCACCATACCTTTGAGGAGGCAGACAGGTTCTGTGTCCAAGGGATGAATGTGTTGGGGCATGAAATGTACATATTATGCCCCAAAACACAAGACATGGTGAAGATTTGGTGTGAACTTGGTAAGAGTGACATAAATAAGGAAGTGAGTCCTGTACTGACATGAACTGAAAGGCCACCCAGAGGGAAAGAAGTCTTTAAGCCAAAAGCAATATACCGTAAATGGCAACATTAGTTTTAAGACATAATTTGTGGTCTGGTTAAATTTAAAACGAAGTGTAAGGCCATAAATATTACTGTCACATTTGGAGAAAAAAAAATTAAAAAAAGCCTCCAAACTGCATAGTATGGGGGTGGCTACTTCATGTGGAGGTTGTGCTTTGCTGCAGGATGGTCTGATGTAATTCCCAAAATAGATGGCCATAAGTAGAAATAGTGATCTCAATACATCAGACGGGAAGTATCATCTACAGGAGACCTCCTGTTCTCTTATAGATTTGGTCCTGTCTTACAGTGGTTAACTCTGTTTTGCTCATAGACACAGCTATTTGATGAGTCTTTTATCTTCTAGACTTGAATAATGGCTCAGAGTTTATCTGCTTGGCTGTGTTTCCTTTAGACAAAGCCACTTCAGGACCTACTATTGCAACAAACCTTTTACTTTTCTCTCACAAAGAAAGTAGTCCTGGATAAGAGCTTCTGTATTTTATTTGTGTCTCTGCTCAAATCTCCAGTCGGTATCTGAATGATATGATTAAATTGGTTTTATAAAGTGCCTTCAGATGATGTGTTTATCGTGGATTGGCGCTACATAAATAACAAAATTCAGCTATTTAGTAAATACATTTTTTTTCTAATCCTAACTGAGATAAAATGCAAAAAAAGCAAGTCTCATTAAACAAATCATGAAAAAGGTGTTGTGCAATGCATCTAAACATCTGTATTATATTGTATATTTCAATAAGTTCTTGCAAAAAGCACAAATTTTTCTGAAATGTTCTCCGTGTGAAATTCATTACCATCTACTCTTTTTTTGTCCTTACCAATGCAGGCCAGTAAGGATAATTTCGACATTTGCCCCACACAAATGCTCCTTCTGTGATAGACGGAGGTTCTGTAAGACAAAAACTGGTTTTAGTTTCCTGTGGAGATTGTTTGCATTCAGTCACTGCAGTTTTCGACCCTCACTGATGTTTTTCTTCATCAAGTAACTTGGTAGTTCTTCCTCCTCCTCCTCCTCCTCGTCTTCACTTTCATCCTCTAGCATGGCCAGAGAGGGCAGCTGCTCCTCAAAGTGACTCAGTTCGATTGAAAGATCTGAAGACAGCAAAGATTCGTCTTTTTGGGGATTGGAGAGCAGACGGGACAGGATAAAAGAGTCAGAGGTGATGCCAGTGTTCATCAAATCAATGTAAAATTGCAGCATTTTTAAGATTTAAAACCACTGAAAGAATTAACCACAATTTAAATCTGAAACAAACAAAGGTACTTTACACAATTAACTGTATTCATGGCCCTTTAAAGCACATTTGTAATATTATTATTTGTACACATGATGCATTATTACTACATTTATTTTAAGCATACTGAGAAAAACTCACGGCTGTACCTTGGTCTGCTGGATCAGGTTTCTGCAACTCAAACTTTGGCCTTATGCGTTTGGATGGGGGAGCAGGGCCTTTTCCATTTACATCTACTGGCTTATTCTTTCGCGGCCTGCCACGCGGACGCTTAGTCACAGTCCCGTTTGACTGAGTCTGCTTCTTGCCTCGTGTAAGTTGTCTTGGCGGAGAAGTGTGACTCCTTTTTTGAGATTTCGATTTATGGCATGATGAATCGGCCTCGGGAGTCTACAAAAAACACAAAAAAGGTGTTATAATTGCACACAGCGTTTCATTTCCAATCTCTGTTTTTTGGAAAATCTAGATTTACCCATACTAATTTTAGCCAATTCTGATTTCTTTAGAAGAGCAATATTATGAGGAGGAATAAGAACAGCATTCAAAATATTTGTTTCTAGCCTTCCTGGCATGAGCATTCATTGTTTATATTAGGAGCAGAGGCAATGTCAAACATCTCAGCATGAGAGCAGTCGCAGTTTATTAATAATAATAATAATAATAATAATAATAATAATAATTATTATTATTATTATTATTATTATTATTATTATTATTAAAAAAGGCTCAACATTTGTTGGAGTTGACACCAAACTGTCTTTAGAATCCTACATTAGCAGTTAGCACGGCATGTTGGGCTAAAGTTGCTTTCATCGGTATGGACGACCTGGAAAATAGACCTGTAGCCTAACCATCAGATTCTAAAAGGCTGCCAACATTCCCACATCTAGCACGAACAATTACAGACAGTGGTTAAAAGCTCAATATGATAAAACAGAGCAACTTTGTTTGTAGTAAACAGACAGACCAGAACCCTGCGTGGCAAATTCACATGTCCAGTAGCAGCACACACAAACGCATCCACACATAAATAAATAAAACTGTACTTAAAAACATAAACTGTATAAAAATAACACACTACAAATGTGTTATCAGAGTGTTAAGAAGACTGATTGACCTGGGACCAAAAGACCTCCTCGACCGCTCGGTTCTGGAGAGCAGTGAGCGTAAGTGCCTGCTGTAGCTTCTGGTACTATCCTGACCAGCCAGGAGGCCACGAAGCAGGTCTGCTGTTGTCTATTATCGATTTTGTTTAGATCCGCCCTCTCCAAAGCTGTTTGCAATGATTCCAGCACACTGCCAAGAACAGGGTTAGCTTCGCTCACTAGCTTATCCTATTGCTTGCTGTTCTTATGCCTTGGGCAGAAAAGTGCCTCTTGTGCACCTAACTATACTCAACGTGATGTCCATCATGGTCTACATTACGCTATTAGGAATAGCTAAGCTTCTCTCAGTGACAACTTTCACACCGAAGAGTGTTATTAGCACAGGCTGCATCCTAAAACAGCAGCTTATTGAGGTCACTTCACATTTAGTTTGAGAGTTTTAATATTACAAAGTTGGCTCAGGTCTCATCTGGGCCTGTCACCATGGTAACTTAAAACTGTTTACACCTTCCTGCTTATGGAAGAAAACATTTGTGGGAGACAGTTAAAATGTAACTGACCCCGTTTGTAAAGGCATAACCCCGCCCCCAGACACATTTGAAACATGCCACCAAAGTGGGCGGTCCCACGAGACACGGCTAAGTGTCAGGATGGGCGGAGGAGGTTACGGCGCACGGGCCTTAGGTCAGGACGAATGAAAGTGACATGTGGAAACCTCATTTTGAGGTGGATGATTTTTCATCCCCTCGTCACTAGATGTTAGCGCCATAATTGCTAACATGGGCTAACATTCAAAGCAGTAACAAACGCTAAACACTATCAATCAATGCTCTATATTCCAACTCCTGAGTCTGACTTACTAAGGGCAGGGTGGGTATGTATCTGAGATGCTTTCATACCCTAAACGCAGGGCTATGGGTGCAAAAGCATGTACCGTTTGAACCAATAGGAAAATTCAACTGTAATAGCCACCGTTCAACCCTAAGGGGGGCAGCACTACGACGGTTTTAAGATAAATTTTGCAGAACTAAACAAGTTACAGTTTTATCAGCAACCAAACAGTCCAGAAGCAGCTGTGATCATAGCTGGAGACTTTAATCACATTGAATTAATTGAGCTGTGCTCCCCAAATTCCATAAATTCATCAAGTTTCCAACCAGAGACAGCAGCATATTAGATCAGGTATATAATATCCCAGGAGCGAATAAGGCTGCTGCTGCTCCTCACTTTGGATCGACAGATCACATCTCTGTAATCCTGATCCGTGTGTACAAACCCCTGATATGCAGAACCAGACCTTTGACCAAAACAGCTCAGGTTTGGACTGAGGAGGCCTGCTCAGCTTTACAGGACTGCTTTGAAAACACAGTCTGGGAAGTGTTTAATGAGGGCGCTAATCTAGAGAGTTACACATAATGTGTGCTGTCCTACCCACCAAGAACGTTTCCAAACCAGAAACCATGGGTGGACAGCACAGTGCAGTCCCTGCTGGAGACCCGTGATGCAGCATTCAGATCAGGTGATAGACTGGCCCACAGCCGGGCTAGAAGTGAGTTGGAAAAAAAAGGCACCCAGAAGGCAAAGCACAGACGCAAGCATCGAGGACCACTTCAGGAGCAATAATCCATGCAACATGAGCAATAATACTCCAGTTCTTTGATATCCCAGGCTTCTGCATCTCTGCATGGAGTACAGTTATTGTCAAATAAATGTGGGAACTAGTTTCTTTCTACAACACGTAAAGCCATACATTAATATTGAATTTGAAGATTTAGGAAAAGACATCAAACTCTGAACCGGATTGATACCCCATTCTTAAGCTATCCTGTCTATTGAAAGGAAGATATGAACTACTCTAATATTTATACTCGACTTTCTTTTCCCATATTTATCAACAATGAAAATAGTTGAGTTACAACTTTTTCCAGATGAATTAGGAACCCTAAAACCTTCTGGTGCAGGAGTTGCGGAGTTCGTTTTGCAATTGGCGGGTTGCTGGTTTGATCCCCCACTCTGATTGTCTTAGTTGATGTGTCTTTGGGAACTATACAAGTACAAGCCATTTACCATTAACTTCTTCCTTAGCCAGAGGAGCACCATCAGCCTCTCGTCCTGCAGCAGGACCAAGTGACCACCTCCTTAAAGAAGGTCAACACCAACAAGGCTGCAGGTCCAGACATGGTGTCAGGTTGGATGCTAACATCATGTGCTGACCAAGTTGAGTTGCTTGAATCTGCGCTTTGCCTTCTGGACATAAAGATTCTGAGGAGCTAGCTGCAGATTAGGGTGATGGTAATGGAGGCCTTCTGACCTCAAAGTATCAGAGCTCCTCAGCAGAGGTAAACAGTCCAAATGCCTGTGGAAGCACACTGCTCAGCAATCAACAGCATGCATGGTTTGATGGATGTAACGGCAATAGAAAATTTCCCTCTGATTATTGAGAAGGGCATAAATAAATCTCAACATGACTTTTTTTTTTTTATTAAATGTATAGAAAAACAGTCCAAAAACAAAAAAACACAACAACTTATTCCTCTGTTTACATTTCCTATCATGTCTTAGGGGATACTGGTCTCCTTTCCTATCAGAAACAAACTTCTTGGTTTAATGAAAACATTTATTTTTAATTCTAATCGGCCCTCTGGCAACAATTTTGGACTTGACCTGTCAGCAGAGTTCACACTTGCATCCATATACCGAGAGCATTTACTTAAAACAAATTCCTGTTAAAATATGAAGATTGGGAATCTACTGAATCTTCAGACTGATTGTTCCCATTAAAAGGCTCACTTTCAAAAGATGTCCTAAGCACAAGTGCAGGATGCATCACATTTTCTGTACATCTATGACACTTGAGAGGGGTTAATACCTTAAATCTGTAAATGTTAAAAATGTCAGATAAAATAATACTTACATAATTGGCTGTGATATTTTATGAGCCTTCTAGTTTGCCCATTTATGGCCAAAAAAGACTGCATTCGATGTTCAAATACTTTAATAACCACTTTTATTGTTACTACAATAAATACTGCAAAATGTGCACTTCAGGCTCATTTTGTCCATAGACCCATTAATTAGTAATATGATGCATTCATTGATTGAACAACACAAAGTAATTATTTTTTGAATGGTCAGTGCAGCACTAAAGCTATGCCAGATGCTTATTTGAACAACATAGCTGACATCTGTATAAAAATTAACTTTACACCTCACCTTTGCATTAGTGATACATTCAGTGTACTCTAGCTGCTCTTCATCAGCTCCAGAAGAGGAGAGTATAATGTTGGATGTTGAGGAGCCGTGGACAGGCGTTGAGGTCTGGTTGCTTATTTGTGTCCGTCTCCTTGGCCCCTTGCGTCTCTCAGGAGTAGTTGATACGGATTCAAGAGTGGACAACTTGAAAGTGGGGAGATCATCAGAAATCGACACATCTGCTACTGGAGAATGGATCTGTTTAAAGACGGGCGTCTTTTTAGATTTACGAGGTCTGCCTGGAAGATAATACGAAGATTGCCTCATGTCAGAACAACCAAGAAATAGCTAAGTCTTAACTAGCTTTGAAATAAACCAGCACAAAAAAATTTAAGTAGATGAGATGATGCATCATTACCCCTCATTGTTGTATGGCTCGGCGTGGTCCTCTCATTGAAAGGATATCCTTAGAGTTCATTGACTGACGCACAGATAAACAGGAGCACAAAAGCAACATTAATTCCCTTGAACTGAGCAACTTGAATTTCCAGTGGAAGAATACAGTTGACAGACAGGCTTATGAACGGAGGGAGAAATTTTTAAGTAATGAGCTTCTCACTGATGCATCCGTGTTAAATACAGTACGGTATGTTGCCTAACAGTAAGTTAACAGGAATTGATTGCTGCATGTTTGTTAAACCACCATGCATGAAAACGAGCAACCTCGACACTGGAGTCTAGAGAGGTGCGTTTGATAAACAAGCATCAAGGTCACCTGTAGATAAAAAATAAACTGCTCAAAAAAATTCAAAGGAATGCGTTGAACATCAAAAGATATAATAATAATAATAATAATAATAATAATAATAATAATAATAATAATAAGCCCAGGTATATAAATCCTGGGGTTTTCGATGTAAACCTAATAAATGGGATTGGTGAGGTTTGTGTTATTCTGCAGATTTCTGAATCTTGTATTTGTCCTGCTCTGTGTGCTCAAGCTACATTTGCATGACACACTTATACGAACGATGCGACCTGAATGTCGCATCCATGCAAAGCTGATGAAGAGAAATGCAATGACCAGAGAACCTCCCAAGCAGTAGGTTCTTCCTGCATAGTTTTCCTCCTTTAACCCCCGCGTTATCGGGAGAGAGGTGAAGAACAGAGCTTGGAGACCAGAGAGAGCAAACCGATGCGAAAGCTAAGCAGGCAGAAAGTGGCAGCAAATTAACGCAGCGTATTAATCTGAGGCATGAGCAGGACCTGTAGTCTGCCTCATTAACAATAGCCCTCGAAAGCATATAAACCCCACCTCCGTGCAAAGCGTGTAAGGGCGGAATTCCTCATTTTAAAACGTGAAAGTCAGGCTCTAAAAGCGGAAACTAGGATAGCAAAACATAACAAGTCAACTGCCAGCAGAACATTGGCGAGTTTAACAACAAATATGAACTCACCTCAACGATTTTATGCGTTCAGAAACCCAAAACGGTGCCAACATAATATTCACTGCTGCACCAGGTTGCTATCAGTGATGATCACAGTTGAACAACTAGTACATGGCAAAACTGAAAGCAACACGTCGTAAACACAAATTCCTGTTTGGGACAAGTCATGACTCTTCCTTCTTTGGGCAGTGACGTTCTCTTAAGGAATCGACCGAGCGCCCCCTAGTGGTCCGGATGATAAATTACATCTGGTTTGAAGCGCACCTTTTTTATTTCTTAAAACATTACAATAATTTAAATAAATTACAATATAACTGAAAAGGTATATTCACTGAAGGACACGTTAACATTAACATCAAACAGACTGTTTTCAAGCCTTTATTTCTTTTAATGGTTTTCTGTATAACTCTGTTGCTCAGATAAAGATGCTTACAGTTAGGGAAAACGTTTAAGACAGGGATGTTCAGCTCCAGTCCTCGAGAGCCGGTGTCCTGCAACCTTTAGATGTGTCCCTGGTCTGACACGCCTGAGTCAAATAATCAGTTAATTAGCAGGACTCTGAAGAACATGACTGTATACTGAGG
This sequence comes from Fundulus heteroclitus, assembly GCF_011125445.2. Lineage (NCBI taxonomy): Eukaryota > Metazoa > Chordata > Actinopteri > Cyprinodontiformes > Fundulidae > Fundulus > Fundulus heteroclitus. The sequence goes on from NC_046364.1 coordinate 38,670,841, forward strand.
AGCTAATTGTGCTATTTGATTCAGGTGTGTGGGGCCAGGGAAACCTCTAAAAGTTTCAGGATATCGGCTCTCGAGGACTGGAGCTGGACACCCCCTGGTTTAAGAGATTAAGAAATCCCTTTTAATACTAAAATGTGAGATTAATGAAAAATGTGCTCAAAGTCTGCTTAAAGGTAATTGTCGAAAAACAAAGCCACTTTTATTCTGACAAACTAGCCTATTTGGATATTCTAATTTCCTGAATATTACTGGAGACCAGGGGCCTTTAACTCTTGTCCTCGAGGTCTGGTATCCTGGGACTTTTATATGCCTCCCAGGTCTAACACATCTGAATTAAATGGCTGAATTACTTCAATATGCAATCGTGTTCTCCAGAGTCCCCCTAATGACCTGATTATGAAGATGTGTTGAAGCAAAGATGCATAAAATTTGCAGGACACCAGACCTTGATCACTGGAGTTGAAGACTCCTGTTATATAGGCAGAGATTGGAGGGTTTCAATGACTCTAGTGGACAGCTGTTCAGTGTTCCTCATAATTGTGTATGTGTAACCGGTTCTTTTCTGCGTTGTGCTGGACAGCTGTGAATGATTTGCACGTGACACAGTTTGCCTTATGGAGATGGTCGTTTATTCTGACAAGAAAAATGAACACAAAACAACCACGTTATGGGATGCCTGCTCCAAATCCTCTCCTACAGGACAAGATCCTACAAGTGCCAGGGAGACCAACTTTTAAAATTAACACTTTATACACATGACATACCTGACAAGAACAATAAACAGAAAACCACCTTATGAGCTGGCGCTCCAAATCCTACACAAAGTAGAAGTATACAATAAGACTAAAGTCAGTCCCTGTTACATGGCTGTCGTAAATTCACATTATGGGCTCTATCTCGCTCTCCATCTCTCTCTCTCTCGTTGATAAAAAATGCACTTCATAAATTTATAAATAAACCAGACGTATTTAGATGAAAATTTACCTGCACCCACCTCTCCACAGGACAAGATTACAAAGGGGAGAGGCAAGGGGTGCAAACAATTGAACAACCCCCCCCCCCCCCCCAAAAAAAAAAAAACATGATAAAAAAATAAAGAGGAGGGGTTCCCATTCTTAAAGTCACAATCTTAGTCAGTGGTTGTCAACGTGTTTACTGTAAGGTATAGGAACAATCTGAGTAAGTAGTGAGGACTTTTAGCGAGCCCAAGGCTGCATCTGAAAACATCTAATCAGTTAGGGCAGCAGTGGTCGACTGGAATGCCAGGAAGGCTCTTGGGACTCAGGGCACGTCTATGGAGTGGATGATCTTCTGATTAAGTTATGGTAAAGCCAGACTGTGGAGCAAAGGGTTATTTGAGGGAAGGACAAGGAGTACCAATTGAGGAGCACAAGGAACCATGGAGAGCCAAGAAGCTAGGCTCTGTAAGCTACAGCTCTGAGTGAGCTAATGCTCTGCTGCCTTCCATCTGTCTCCAGCCGCCTTAAATGCTCTTCCTGATTGGCATGGATGGAAAGCACCTGAGCCTGCCCTGGTGTCCACCAGTCACAGCTCCAAACAACCACAGCACAGAACCTCATACCTGACACAAAAAGCAAGAGACGTGGTTTCAAAGTCAAATGGACAGTTTATTAAACACAGACACTTTTGTGAAGAATAAACTCAAAGTTACCAAGGCTTAATGGTAGGTGCCAATCAACCAATCCTGGTTGAGAGGCTAACAAAATTTATAAATAAAAGGCCACAGCAAGCACAAGGAGAGCCACTCACTCCCAAGGTTTCCCCTCCACTTATAGTTGTGTTGATCACTACAAACAAAAGAGGAGATGCAACTACTCAGGTCAATAGAACCACCGCCATCAATTCCCAGACCTGAAAAAAAATTCATACCTCTAAAATATAGCTTATAAATGGCAGGAAAAAGATGGAAAGATAAAAAAAAAAACTAAATCCCACCTAGCACAAGCAACCATTAGTTCCTAGAACAAGTGTTGGAGGATGCCCCCTCTGCTTCTCCCACTTCTCTGGGGTGAGCCTAGACGAGGTTTAGCAAGCACACAGCTAAACCCAACCCAGGCCAAGCAGCAGCGGGGATGGTAGGTCTTGCACACTTAATGTAGGGAACCCAAAACAATTATGAAATGAAAACAGGTTAAGACAAATTAACTGAAATGAGGCACAAACCTGCACAGTCTGTCCACACACCAATAAGGCCAGTCCCTTTCCCTTCTCACACACCTACCTTTAAATTAGATTGTTATTGATATTACTAATCTAGTGTGTAACACTGTATGTGTTTTGCCACAGTCACGCCCAAATTTCCCCATTGCTTGACAATAAAGTGATTTCTTATATTGAATAAAAAGTAATGAAGACCATACATGTTAACACAAAATTTAGATTACTAGAATAGATTTTTTTGTAGATTGAATCTGTATATTTTGTTTTGCTAGAAATTCAAGGTTTAGCTCTGCACAGTTCATTTAGAATCTGTTCAACGCAGTTATGTTAGCCGCAGCGGTTGGTCTAGTAATACCCCTTACTACCAGCAGAGGGCACTGCGTACCTGCTCATCTGCTGATCACCCTGGTCTCTGGTCAGTGTCTGGATGCACTGGTCTTCACTGCAAAGCAAATCCACACGCAGAGATTTCTAGAGTCCATACTACACAATGTGGGATCGTGATAATACTTTACAATAAAACTTTTGGTGGCATACATGACACGAAGTCTGGAGCCCCTGGCCCCGCAGCAGAAGACTTGTGACCCTGATAATGATGGAAGTCTAGCCCAACGGAAGCATTTTTTCCGACGTGTTTGCAGGACTGTCTAATTTTGTAAAATGTAAATTGAATCCTCCATATGTCTAAACTGTATACACGAGATCAGACAGTCAGTATATATATATATATATATATATATATATATATATATATATATATATATATATAAAAGCACACACCCCATAGTTTTTTTCATTTCACACACGCAGGAGTCCAGCTGCCACTCAGCTGGCACCTCTGGATGTGTGATTGGCCTGAGGTCAATGAGGGGCAGGTTGGTCCCGCCCTCTTCCAGATGTGCGTCTCGCTCCAGTGTCCTCAGTCCGCTGCTGCCTGGCTGCGGGAGAGTGCCGCGCGTCGGGAAGTCAACAGGAGGGTGCGCATGGGTCCGTCTAAAGTCTCATCAGCGAAGCGCAGACTCCTGTCGCCGGGGCGCTACTCCTTCTGATGTGTTGTTGATCGTGTTTTTTTTTTTTTTATCTGCACGCTGGACTTCACACTGGAGGAGATAAGACTACCTGAGCGGGTTGAGATGCAGAGCTAATGGAGGCAGGCAGGACTGAGCGCGGTGCCACTCCAGCGCACTGAGCAGAGAGAATCACAGAGCCTCATTCGGAGCGGAGCGCAATCTGCCGCATCACCCGTGCGTCCTTTCTCAGCGCTTCAACTAATTCTGGCCACATTTCCGCCAAACTGTGGAGGCAAAGGAGCCTGTTTTGTTTTCCTGGCAGCTTAATGGAGATCACACCTCGCTCTTACCACATGCATCTGAGCACGGCGTGAGGTGAACCCCAAGCCCGAGAAGAGCGACCTGCGGGGGCGTGTAGTTTAATTGAAATCGATCCAGCGATTTCTTTTTTTTTTTTTTTTTTTTTTTTTTTTTTTTTTTGAATGTGAAGCGGCAGCAGAGGTTGTTTCTCCTCTCCTTATCCTTCCTCTCCTCTCACCTCCAACATGACTTCACTGTCTGGGACTAAGGAGAGGAGCAGCCGGAGCAGAAAACATGGGGTAGGTTTTCATCTTTAAATCCCCAGTGAGTTGATGCTTCTCTATGTGTAAACCTGGACAGTCTGAATACTTATCATGCATTCAGTGCTTATCATGCGCCTCGCTGCACCACCCACCACACCGAAGTGCAGTTTGCTTCCATTTTCAGGTGGCCATAAATATACAGCATGATGACAGCCCTCATTAGATTTGTGTCCATGCATACTTCACACATCGCTGCTCACGGTGTCACAGCAATGGGTTTCAATTCATCACACGAACCCCACATCTCTGCAATTATCACCTCCAAGTCAGGTGTTATTCTTAAAGTCACACCTGTGTCGCTGCCTACCCTCTACAGCAGGATTAGCTTCAATTTATTACACAGGGTGGGGTCATATTATACCAGCCTCATCACTTGGGAATGACTGAGCTTTCCCGCCCATCGTTTTATACGTCGCAGCCTTATTATGGCCCTAGAATTTGTGGCCCTGCAGCAACTATATCAGTAGATCTGTAATACAGCCTCAAAAATCCAATCCTCAAGTCTCTGTGACTCAATCAGTAGGTCAGACCCGGTCACCAAAGACTTGATAAATATGTTATTTACTTCCCTTTTATGTGGAGGAGCAGCGGCTCTACTCAAGGCTCCTCCTTTTCTCCCTCCCCATCCTACTATCACTCTTAATCAAGACCCAAAGATAATAACTTCTGCTTTTGAGTCAGCGTCTTAACCCCAACCTTAGACTTAGACTTAGACAACTTTATTTGTCATTCGTGTACAGAACGAAATTTCATTGCATACAGCTTGTAAATTGCAGTAAAAATTAAATTACAGTATAAGGTGCAGCAGTGATTTAAAAGTTAACAATTTAAATGTAGACAATGCAGGATAAGTCACAGTGAGTATTTTTAAAACAATTTCTATGTGCATAATTGATTGTGCAAGGGCATTTGTGCAAGAATACAGCTTGTAATTTACAGTAGAGTACCTGGAGAGTACGGTCCACCTTTTTCAGAACCATGAACTTAGAATTATTGGAACTGACTTTCAGTACCTTGATACCCGCCTGCAAACTGCTCCAATGCCTGTTGAAGGTCATGTCACAAAGATGCCAACAGAACCACATCCTTTCCAAAAGGAAAAATTAAACCAGACATCCTTTCCTCCATAACTACAACTGAAGTCCTATTCAAGAACAAGACAAATAGGACTGGGGACAAGGGGCAGCCCTGACGGAGTACAACACACACTGACAAAATGTCACCTTTGTGCTGAGAATAAGGTCACAGTTCTGGCTTTAGTCGTGCAGCAAAGCCTTTACAAGCATCCCTGGTACCCCATAATTATGCAGCACAACGAAGGAAGAAACCTTGGGGGACAAACCTCTTCTCCAGATCCACAAAATACATACAGACCACACTCCTATGACTCCATCAGCAGTTCACCAAGGTTAAAGATCTTGTCCACTGTCCAACTACAGGATAGAAGAAGCTCCATTACTTCCCCCTGAATACAAGTTCCGACATTTGGGTGCAGCCTCCTTTCCAAAACCCTGGATGAGGATTCTTCGATAATTGGAAAAAAAGTTTTTTTTTTCTAAAAAATTAGGACCACTACCTCAATAAATTTTTCTACAGGTTTCCCAGTCCTCCACCTGACCTTGAAGAGGCGTGTGAACAACGGCAGCCCTTCAATTTCTAGAGCCGTCAGCATCTTTTTTTTTTCTTGTCTGGCGCTCTGTCGCTGGATGTTGTTCCACTACAATGGCAACCTCTGTCACGTTGATGGATTTACCTTTTCCTGAATCGTCAGACTTTGCCACCTTAGTCAGAAGGTGAGACGATCCAGGCGTCTGACAAGGATGCCTCCTCAGTGCTTCCATTTGGAGTTTTACCAGGCATGTCCAATTGGGAGGAGACGCCAGTGCAGATCCAGACAATGTTGGAGACTATATTTTTCGTCTGGCCTGGATACACACTGGGATCTCCTGGAACAAACTAGGGAAAATAATATCTGGGTTTCTGTCTACCCCTGGAACATGATCTCAGACAAGTGGAACATGATAGATGGAGGGATACTATTTTATTCATGGGTATATATGCCACAATTTAATCTTAAACCTTAGATGTTTGACACCTCTGCTGCTGTAGTTTTAAGTGAACATTTTAACTTATATTTGTTTGCATATCACTGACTACTATGATCAGTAGGTGTTATTAGCAATTTATGATCAGACTATAGTAGAGATGTAAGAATACTGACTTATGGTTTTCTTTGGGGTCTGACTTGCAGATTCTGACTTGGAGAAAGAAATGATCTGCAGGTCATTTGACAGAGGTAGCAGTTTTAAATCCAACAGAGAGTGAAGGAACTAAAATATTCTTCCCAAATTATGCACATGGCCCTAACATCACTGTACGTGCTGTTGTGTGGTGCATTTTTAGACCAAAGACAGTTGGAGCTCTTAGTTTTTGATTAATTTAGTAAATAGGAAAAACATATTTTTAGTATTAGACCTGCTTTTGTCAGCAAGTTGGTATCATAAATGGTTAATGCTCATTTATATTCACCCACTGACCCATTTACTCTACCCACTTTTTCCTGTTTAGAGGCACAAGGGGGTCATATTATTCAAGCAGTTTATGGGTAAGAGGCGAGGCGGGCCCTGGACAGGTTGCCAGTCTATTACAGGGCCAACAAAGAAACCCACACACACGGCTTAGCTTGATTTAGAAATAACCAATTAACTGAACACACATGTTTTGTGAACGGTGGGAGGAAGCTGGAGTCCCCAGGGAAAATCCAGCCATACAGTGGGAGAACATGCGAGTGCCCAGCCAAGATTCAGACCCAGGACCCTTGTTGCTGTAAGGAAAGAGGCCTAATTATCGTCTATTTTCGACAGCAAAATTAGCTGGTAGATGGATTAAACACCCAGTAGACAATAGAGCTTTTATTCAATTTATTACTTATTCAGAATAACACACTGTTGACTCAGAACGGTTGAAAAATACTGCCCTGCTTGTTCAAGAAAAAGAAAGAGCATCTTTGTTTTGCCACATAAGCAAAATGCTAACAGCTTTAAACAGCCCATATGCTCTCACATTTACATCCTCTTAAAGATTTTTTTCCCTGTCCCTGAGCAACCTCTCGCGTTCACACAGTGTTTTAAGCTATATTGTGTCTTTCCATTTGCCTTCTCACAGATGCCCGACTCCTCTCCGACAAAATCGTCCTCCTTTTTCCCCGACACGTGGTGCCGAAAGGCCTACGAGGAAACCTCCCGCTCCAGCACTCGCCCGGCGCCCGAGGGAGCCGGCTCCATGCCCAGCTCCACAGGCACCCCTTCCCCAGGCTCGGGAATCTCATCACCTGGATCCTTCTCTGGATCTCCGGGGACCATCTCCCCAGGGATTGGCACTGGATCACCGGGTTCTCTCGGTGGCTCTCCGGGTTTTGGGACCGGGTCGCCGGCCTCGGGGAGCGGAAGTTCCCCGGGAAGTGAAAGGGTGATATGGTGCGAGAGCTGCAACACACAGCTGACAGAGCTGAAACGTCAAGCGCTGAAGCTGCTCATCCCTGGACCATACTCCAGCAAGGTAAACGCTCTGTTTCCCCGCAGTGTTCTTCTGGCGAACATAAACGTAACGCTTAAAATATTGTTCCTTGATTAACTGCGACACTGTGACAGTGACTGTCGTTAATTTGGCTGCTCGCGAAGGACTGGGGTTCAAATCATTCCCTTGTTTACAGTGTTGCTGTGTCATCAGAGTTATTGTTGTCATAAATCAAAGGGATGCTGCATGAGATCCTCCCCCCAAGCCGAGCAGTGGTGAAAATGAACAGGAGCAAAACAGCCACTGGGATTTGGAAAAAAAATATACATGGGCAGTTAATAAAGTTCCGATGGAGCGACAAAGCAAGAAGTTTTTCATGTCAATTCCTCTTAAATAGATTTATTTACATGGCAGCATTTCACAACTGATGCTATGTAACTTCCCCGACAGATTCACACCGATAACATACAGTTCCAATTGCAATCCAATTATAACACAAGCAAGTCCGTTCATGCTTTTTGGCATGTGAGAATTTTCCAGCTGATAATCATCTTAATAAATAATTTCATCATTTGAAAACTTCTAAATTTGTATTAATTGATAGTGTCTTTGTGTTTTTCAAAGAGAATTTGTGCGATGATCTGAACCCTTTCAAGCAAACAGAGAAATGTTTAACGGGACAAACATCTTTAATCGCTATATGTACTGATATTCCCTTGAAGACGTAAAGGAGGAGAACTGAAGTACACTGAGTATGGCTGTTTAAAATTGTCATGCAAGTCCATTTTCCAGTATTTAATACATTTCTTTACTCTTTTTAATACCAGTGACTGTTTTTAAACTAGGAGTTTTAGAGTGCAGTCACTTCATTCTGGATTAAAGAGTAAATTATTCACCGTATA